>NC_030425.2:23302500-23602500 GCF_001660625.3 Ictalurus punctatus
GCTCCGATGCAGTCAACGCTTCTGTGCAGTCCTCTCAGAAAGAAATGATCGGTGTGTGTGTTTACTGTAATGAAAGTCAACTCAAATGCAACTTATTTTACTAATATGTTACAAATGTACAGAAGTGAATGTAAAGGAATGAAACATGCTGTGGTGTGCTGTTATAATAAAATAATCAATGACAGGATGGTGTGATGTGGCCCAAAGTGAAGCGGTGTTACTGTTATCAGCCTGAGGTTTATTATTTTCTATAAGAAGGTGTTTTATTCCTATTATACTACAGCAGTTTGAGACGTCATATTTTTATAGTTTATACTTGCGTTTAATGTCATGAAAGCCATGAAACAACTTCGTTTGTGGTTATGTAACAGCTGTAAAAAGTCATTCCCTCACCAGCCTACGTTTCTCTATCTTGACATTACTATGACAAAAAAAAAATCAGTTTTTTAATTTACTGAAAAACTGCAAAGTGCAACATTTAAAAAGAGATTTAGTACAGCAGCTCTATTATTGATTTAAGCAAGGTCTATGTAAGAATAATCATGGTGAAATAACTCATCTGCATAATAGCCATAATAGAACATGTTCTATTTTTATGCAATTTCATTAAATGAGAGACGAGACAGCACATGCTGCAGACCAGCACATTGTCCTCTAATGATCTTCTCCTGCCCACTGTGCTAACAGAATGTTTGCAGCCTTTGCTACCCGCTGATGTTCAGAGCCAGATCCACATGCTGATTCCTTCCAGAAAGTTTGACCTCAGCTATGACCTGAACTGTGCAATACTCTGCGCCGATTTCCAGGAGAACATCGAGTTTCAGTTCTCTCTTGGCTGGACTGCTCTGGTCAGCCGTTTCCTCGGCCCAGCCAACGCCAAGCGCGCCCTCATGCTGGTGGATCAAAACCTCCAGGTAACCTTAGATATGTATGGCTCAGTCATGTACAAATTTCATTCTTAATGTCATTAGCCTATATAAACACTATTTGCAACACAACATCTATCCCATCACTGAGGAACCCCTTCTCATAGGCCTTTCTTCCTCATTTGCCTTTTTTTCAGCTCACACGTCCTTTGGCCACCACTCCAGTAAGTGGCGCCATTGCACAGGCTCCACCCCCTAGAGCTGCTGCAGCTACTTCAAACCAATCCCAGGCTGTGGTGAGCCAGGAGGAGCTCATGATGTCTATGGTTGCAAATCTGGCTTCCATCACCTCACGCACTTCCATGAGCGTGGTCATCGTTGGGGGAGTGGTGAGTAACACATTAATCCAACAGTGTTTAAAGTCCAATGATCTTACAAAGAAAGTGTTTGGAAATCTATTTATCTTGGTTTTTTTTTTTTTAGTGGTACTCTTGTATGTTGTTGATTTTTATTCTCAGCTTAGCTCACAGCACTATTGAATTCTCTGCATTTATGTCTTCTTATGGTATAAGAGGAATAAAATATTCCAGAGCATGTTGTTATAGGAAAATAATCCACTTAGAGGTGGTAACGGTAACTCTACTTCATGCCAAGCCACACCATTCAGTTGTAGATTACTTTCCTATAACAACGTGCCCTGTCATGTAAATTCCTTACTCCTTGCCCATGGTTTACAACCACTGTATTATAACCAGCCCATTTGTCTTTGTAACAGGTGTGGAGGATGATAGGCTGGAGAGTCATCGCTCTATCCTTGAGTCTTTATGGCATGGTGTACTTATTTGAGAGACTCACATGGACCACCAAGGCTAAGGAGCGAGCACTGAAGAAGCAGTTTGTAGATTATGCCACCGAGAAACTCCAGATGATCGTCAGCTTCACCAGTTCAAACTGCAGCCACCAAGTACAGCAGTAAGTAACCTACTTACTGTATCTACTTAAATACCAAACAGGCCTCTCAGGAATAATCTCTTGTAATGGAAGCACTGGAGTTCTTTGGGAATTGAGCTTGATGTGTTCTTGTTTCTCTCTCTTCTTTTTTTCTTCTGTGATAAAGATGTTGATTTGGTTGTACAAAGTGTTGAGTGATGGTTTGTGCCATGCAGGGAGATAGCCAGCACGTTTGCCAGGCTGTGCCAGCAGGTGGATGTAACCCAACGGGACCTGGAAAGTGAAATCAGCCGGCTGACAACAAAGATTCAGCAGCTGGAGACGGTCCAGAGCAGCTCCAAAACACTGAGGTGAACACACAACTTTTCAGGACAATAATGAATTAATAATTAAATTAATAAAACATTTAAGTGAATTATTATTGAAATATTGAGACCAGTACACAGATTTGACTTGGTAAATTATTACAGCTATGGAAGTGAGTCATTTTACTTTTTAAATTGAAATTAGTTTTATATGTCTGTGGTTGTCCAAGTGGAATCCGTGACCATTTTTTTCCCCATTTTTGTACAGTAGTTGAAATCACAACCCACCATTACCAGAGTTCATTACTGAATTCTTAGTTATTAGCCTTTTGACTGGTCACATGAATCGAATGGGTTTAATTCAAACCATAATAAGACAAAAACATGAAGGCCTATACATAATGTCGACTTACATCTAATGACAATTGTGTGACTAGAAAGTTCAGTAATAAAAAGGCCTGTAGCTTCAATAAGTTGATAATGAGCCTAACATTTATATATATTTAAAAATAAATCTGCACTAAGCGGGTCTGCAGACTTAATTTTATTTATTTATTAAAGTTAAAGGTGTTCCTGGCTGCAAAACATTTGAGAACCCATGGTACTTGTGGTAAATAATTATTTTTTTGTTCTTTCAGACACAAAGCCACAGATTTGGAGAGGCAGCTGGAGAGCTTCTCGAGCCAGTATCTCCACCCACAGAACTGAATTCCCCACTCTCATTCAGCGCCACGGTCTCAGGCCATCTGCCACAAGACTTTCAGTTTATTCCACCAGGAAGGATCCACACAAGATGCATAGCAGCTGTATGAAAAGCCGCACTTTAAAGAAGGTTATCTATAAAAAACTGTCACATACACTTGCACCGTCATGGGTTGGTTTCTGGCTTTCTTCTTATGGACAGTTGAGTTGTGATTTGATTTGCTGTGTTCGAATTGAATCTGTTCTGTAATATGATTGATTACCGAACTCCGCAAAAACACTACTTTTATGAACTTTTGAAAGAAAACGATGACGAAAAAGGCTGAGCTGTAAAATCAACACCATGGCAGTTCTCAGAACACTGAAAAGCATTTTTTACTAAACAAAACCATTATTACTTTGTTCATTATCTCACGGTCTTGAAACAGAGCCTTTTTCTGAACCATGTTTTCTAGAAGGGAAAGGTCAAAAACTATCTAATTTGTAGATAGCCTTTTGATCGGTGCCTATTTTCGATATGTTCCTCAAATCTTTCTATGATTCTAACCCATTCTGAAGATTTTTTTTTTTTTTGGACTGTGCTTTGTAAAGATGTGAAATGTTCAACTAAAAAAAAAGTTGGAAAAATTGAGAACATAATTAAAATATTACCCATGATTTTTGTGCGTAGAATTACTTGACTATATTTTAGCATGAGTAATGTGTATACTATAGCAATGGTCACCAACCCTGTTCCTGGAGACCTACCTTCCTGAAGACTTTAGATGGTCAGGTGGGCACGCTTATGGCTGGAGCTAATCATCTAAGGTGTAAGAAGTTCAACTAAAACAGGTGTGTTAGATTGTGGTTGGAGATGAAACCTGCAGGAAGGTAGATCTCAAGGAAGAGGGTTGGTGACCACTGTACTATAACATGAATAATGTGACTAAGGCCAACAGATTTGGTTAAAAGATTTTATTTTATACAATATCAACTTATAGTAACACCATTATCACCAAGCCACTATACAAATACAAAAAAACACAAACCATCTCTTAAATGATTAGTCCACATTATGGCACTATAAAATATCAAGGCACAAAAGCCTTTTTTTTTACTGGCTTAAAACATTTTAAAAAGCAGGGGCTGGTAACTACTTCTGCTTAGTGGCCCTGCCCTGTTTCACTTTATTTTAAAGTCTTAATACAGTGTCAATACAGTTTCTGTCTGACAAGCCAACAACCATACAACTTCAAAAATCAGCAAATCAACACTTCATTCTGCAGTTAACAAAAATGACCATAGGAACAGCAACACTGTTAATGTTGTTGGGTCATCACTGAAACATTCGCTACAGTAATACACTCTGCCATACACACATTTAAGCACCAAGGTTGTACATGTGACTGCATTCCAACACCGTATATCCATTACACTCGCTTGTTAAATGATTGAGAAAATCCACCGATAGGTTCCACGGTCAAGTTGAACAATAGCACAAAAATGGGTATAAAATAGACGGGGAATGTTTTGATGAAGGTAACTAAGATTACACATTAAGGCTCATGAAAAGGCCTGGTTTATAGTACAAAAAAAATGTCTGAGTGGATCAAATATACTGCTAGGAATTGCAATGGACATGGCTAAAAATGTAAATGAACACTGCCAATTGTTTGGTTCCTTTGGTTACTGCTGGTACAAACTGATAAAAGAATGAAAAATACTGCATCATTTATGAATGAAGGCAAAACAGGCACAACACCTTCTGCACAATATAGTGTTCTTCATTAACAGTGGGCAAAATTTTTGTTTCACAACTAAAACTATCCATGCTACAAATTCAACCCAACAAACAAACCGTTCATTCAGGCTATATTAATGTAGATTGCTTTGTATTTACCAATGGACTGATCCTACACTGCACAGGTATGGGTCTTCTGAGGTTTTCTACATGGTCTCTCTACCACTTAGAAAGTTTGAATGGGTTTTCAGGCAGATGAGACAAATGATCAATGGTTCAGAAAAATAACCTTCTACATGTTCATATACTGCAGTATTAATAAAAATTTGTGTCTGGGGTTATATGCCTTATTCTGTTCACACACACAAAAAAAAACAACCCCAAACAGCATTTATTATGCTATGATGTGTTTGTACATTAGAGTTTGGATCAGGGTTTTTGGATGGCAGCAGTATCCTGGTACAATGAAAGAACAGATCAGTGCAGAACCGTCTGGTATCAAGGCAATACAAGATATATTCAAGCTCTTAGGTTCTCAATTTGGATCAATTCCTGGAGAAATCAGGGATCATGACTAAAAAGTATTATACTAGAAAAATAAGGGATTTGTCCTTTAAAAAGGAAGAAGAAAAAAATACCAGAGTAGCAAACGTGTATGTTCTTAGTTACGTAGCTGCTGGTTACACAAAGTCCATAATGCCCTTTAGCTATATCTAGTATCCTAAGGTCTATAATAAATTTTTTTTCACCAAAGGAAATGGGTAGAAACCATTACTGAAGCACAGTTTTTATGCCTTTTCTGCTGCTTATGCCATTTAATTGCTGCCCCACCTTATCTATTAAACTATTCAGAAAGCACCTGTGCTTATCATAATTTCTGAGAAAATTGGCCATTAGAAAGTGCTTTCTTAAAAGAAAAAAAAAATATATTCCAAATGACTACAGGTGCTAAAGGGCACTGGCATAATGGAATCTGCTAAAAAATATCCTGGACTTCAAATATACTGTAAATGACGTATCTCCAAAACAAACAGCTATAATGGGTTGCAATCAAACTACAAAAATATATACAATACCATTGTGAGAGCGCATATATATGGCATATACATGCACATATTGCTGTACATATATACCATATTTATATTCATATACTGTACATATGTATGTACATAAAGCACAATGATGCCTCCATCGTATTTCAATAACCTCCGGTCTGACCCCTGTCGAGTCAGCCTGGGCCTCTTCACAGGAATGTGTCATAATAAGTGAATACAAAAGGCGTGTTGTTCTCACAGTTGAGACCTGTAGTGATGGTGTAGTCCTCCATAAAGTCCAGCTGTAAGGCTCAGTTCCAGATACGGAGGAAGCTATCCCAAGAGCCCGTGGCCACGGCCATGCCGTCATCAGTCACGCCTAGACAGCTGACCCTGTTGTCATGGCCAGCGAGGACACCTGGGTAAGGATACGAAAAGTGAATAGAACGTTTACGAACATCAAGAGCTCTAAGAAGCAGGGGAAGTGAAACTGTAAATATGGGTTTGCTGTACTTCAACCTACAGAAACTGTAATTTCCACATCCCCTAAAGTGCCAGCAATGTCATGATGTGTGAAATTTGGAGCCAATTCTGAGGTGCCGACTGGCACATCAACAGTCTACCAAACACATGCAATTAAGCTAAGCCAAATCTACATTTAAATGCGAGGTGTGATGTTTTAAAGTCAAATAGATCTAATACATATAAAATATACACATACATTTCAGAATATACATACACACACACACACACACACACTAGTATGTTATATTAGTATAGATATCACTCAAAAAGGGCAAGGCATAATGTAAACGTTCTAGCAGTTACCATACCATATACTGTAACTATACTATAGGGTATCTTTTTATGTCAATCTCTGAATGTTTCAAAGTCAAATTAACATTTAAAGAGCTTATACAACTTTCTGCAGTCTACTACAGGGTGGTTGTGGCTCAGGTGGTAGAGCAGGTTGTCGACTAATCGTAGGGTTGGCAGTTCGAATCACGGCCCACATGACTCCACATGCCGAAGTGTCCTTGGGCAAGACACTGAACCCCAACTTGCTCCCGGTGGCAAGTTAGCGCCTTGCATGGCAGCTCTGCTACCATTGTTGTGTGAGTGTGTGAGTGAATCGGTGAATGAGACACAGTCTAAAGCGCTTTGGATAAAAGCACTATATAAGTGCAGACCATTTACCAGAACACCTATTTTCAAAATGACACTGAACTCCCCTCATCCTGATTTTGAAGATAACTCTAGTCTCCCTTTAGCATCCTAAGTCTCGCAGGCCAAACTTCTAGGATTTGTTAGAGAGTTGCATACATTTCTTCAATAAACATTATGAAGAGCTGCCTAATTTCACAGAAAAATGTAATTGGACTGACACAAAATACGAGCAACCACAGACATTTTCTTGTCTGCAAATACGTAAGCTTATTGTGTTTACTCACCTATGCCGGCTTTGAACGAAACCATTTAAGAACTGTTTGGGATTTCATTAACTGTCTTGTTCCAGTAACTATATCTTGCTCTATAAAGCTCTTTCTATGGCAGTGTTCAAAAGGTGTAAATATGCACAGAAGTGTGGAGGACCAATCAGGTTGCAATTTTGAAGATGCTGAAGCCTGTGGCCAGAAAAGTGCACAAAGCATAATCAGGGCCACGGCGTGTCTGAGAACTGGCATCCCTGGACCCTCGTAATTCCAACACTAAGGAATCTTAGAATGTGTACGATGGAAATGATGGCCTCACCTGCTCTCTCGCCCTTTAACGTGTCCCAGACGTTGCAGTTGAAGTCGTCGTAGCCGGCGAGCAGCAGGCGGCCGCTCTTGGAGAAGGCCACAGAGGTGATGCCACAGATGATGTTGTCATGCGAGTACATCATGAGCTCCTGATCCGCACGCAGGTCAAAAAGCCTACAGGTGGCGTCATCTGAGCCTGTAGCAAAGGCATTTCCGTTTGGGAAAAACTGCAAGACCAGAAGAGTTACTGAACACGGTAGTGTATGAATTTAAATACAAAGTGCAGTAATGTTCAAAATAAGCTCGACACTTACGCAGACAGCGTTAATGTCAGAAACATGGCCGGTGAAACTTTGTCTACACATGCCGTCTCTAATGTCCCACAGCTTGGAGGAGGCGTCACAGGCACCCGATACGAAGGTCTTGTAGTCAGGGCTGAGTGACAGACTCATCACATCACCAGTGTGGCCTGTGAAGGTGGTGGCCTGCTGGCCTGTTTCGATATCCCACAGTGCACTGTAGAGCAAGCGTTCCCAATCAGCGATGCTTATGCAAAAGTATATACTTTAAACAGATTCATAAAAATAAAAATACAACAACAATGCTGCACGGCACTTTATCAGTTTATTGATTCATTATCATTGTTGAACATATAGAAGAATGAACTGCATACACAGAACTCAGTACACAAGTTCTCCACTCACCACGTGGTGTCTCCGGAGCTGGTGACAATCTGGTTGTCACTGAGGAAGCGACAGCAAGACAAATATCCTGCAGAGGAAAGCAGACAAATATTAAGAGGAGTATTAGTAGCATTTTCACATTTCATTAATAATTTGGATATTAGTGATTCACAACTGGTCACATGACTATGGGGAAAAGAAACTCCATATAGAGCATATGATGAATTCTGGGAGTTTAATAGAGCAAAGGAAAAACTCTTTTTCTAGAGAAACAGTAAGGTATCTGAGATGTTTTGAAAATTATATGGCCAGTAAGAACTACGGCCGTTTTTAAAAATGTTTGCCAGACTCTTTGTACAGTATATATTTTGCTTAAAAGGCTGATCATGGTTTTAATTTTTCTACTGTCAATACTGAAGCCTATGAGTTTAAAATAACAGTACAATCACCATGGTTACAATGGAGACAAAAGTGATTTTTCACCTGTCATACAGAGAGCAATTTGTCAGTTGAGGGAACAACCTGTTCTCTTTATGTCTGC
Organism: Ictalurus punctatus; assembly: GCF_001660625.3. NCBI lineage: Eukaryota > Metazoa > Chordata > Actinopteri > Siluriformes > Ictaluridae > Ictalurus > Ictalurus punctatus. The sequence continues at coordinate 23,311,045 of NC_030425.2, forward strand.
AAGTATGTTCGCCTTACCTGTGTGTCCAGGAAGTTCTCTGGTAACCCTGACATTGCCCTCCCGTGTTTTCAGGCTGTAGATGGAACAGATGTTGTCCAGGCCGCCGCAGGCCACGTAGTTGCCTGAAGGGGCGTAGGCACACGTCATCACCCAGGATGAGCGCAGCGGAATTGCGTGCATCTGAGAAAAAAGCCCCCAAAACAAATATAAGCCATATATAAATTCAAGTGCGTTGTATCACATGCTGGACTACATTTCTCTTAAAATTACAAAAGTGTGAATGTAACCAAAACAACAACGTTATTCGAACAACCAGATACTCTTACTTTTTTTTTTTTTTTTTTTTTTAAAGAAAGCTTACCATAAAGTTTCACATGGCATCTGGTTAAGACTTGAGGTGCATGTTGGCAACAGAAAAAACTAATGCGAACAGGAGGTTTTCACTTTCATGTAGGTGCAAACAAGTGGTCAGATATGAAGCTCATGTGACAAAGACCACTTTCATTAAAGTGATTATGGATAATAAACTTGGGCCACACCCATAATGGGCTTAATTCCAGATACAAATACATGTATGAATATTTGGAGCACTAAACAGGTACAGATACAGACAGAGCTGGCATTACTTTTGATGTTTAGACAAACACTTCATAGACTAAAGCAAGTAGCCTTGATACATTACCTTGTTTGTTGTGTAGCTGTCCCAGATGATTAATTTGCCATCCTGGGAGGCACTGACAAGTAACCTGAACACAAAAGCATAAATACACCTCTTCATTTGTCAGATCATAGAGGGTCTCAAAACTGATACTGCATGAGTTTGTACTTGGTATAAATGTGCGTCATGTAAATGTGAGCTCAGCTGCTTTAAGAATGCCTTTTTTATGTAATGTTCATCACTCCGTTATACAAGAGGCCCCCTGGAGAGACCAAAACAGACACTCCTTGCTCACACACACACACACACACACACACACACACACACACACACACACACACACCCCCCCCCTCTCTCTCTCTCTCTATCTCAGTACTAAACAGGGTCATGTCCTTTTGGAAGCAGTTATATCACAACATGAAAGTGGTGCCACTTAAGCATCAATGGCTGTACAGTACAAAAACTGAGCAAGGCTTCTATAATCATTCAGAGCAAATCGACACACACACACACACACACACACACACACACACACACACACACACACACACACACACACACACCTTGAGTCACTGCCCCAGTGCATGGCATAGATTTTGGCGAGATGCCCCCTAAGGGTTCGTCTGGTCCTCATCTGTATCCTTCCTGCTGAGTCCAGACCAGCTGTGATCTATAAGACGAGCACAATGACAAGACATGATAGCACATCACATATTGCCCAGGGGCAGTACAGTGGATGCATTTTAACTCAGAAAGACAAGTTTGTCCCATTCTGTGTAAATGGTGTACACATTATATTTTGCGTGTAATTATTGTGTTTCAGTGTTTATGTTCAAGCCAAAATGACTCAAGACAACACTGTGGGACAAACCCATGCCAACTCGCTTAGACATAGTAAAATTACTATGAACAACGAGTATTGGTACAGGACATGTTCTCATATTTTATGACGCAATAACCCTTGTCTATTACGTGTTCGATACCAACTCCAGTTAGATTTTCCAAAACGATTTTAATCATGTGGTTTCTTACAGTTTGTAATGTCTGATACTGTTTCTAGCCTTACACTAATAATGCAGTTTCAAAGAGGCCTTAGAAAACTTCTGAATCTCAATATTTCCATGCAATGGATTTAAGTCCTTTCTTTATTTCAGGCCTCAATATACATTGTTCTGGCCTGGTAATTAGCTCCACCCCCATCCGGAACAGAGCTGCTCAGCTCCACCCTATTTCCTTACATTTTAACTGGCGAGCTGCGATGGACTGTATGGCTGGCAATTTGCCTTGCAAGCAGCAGAGGGCTCTAACAATTACAAATCTCTCCTTTAAAATATTTTCACACTTTGATCAATCTGTGCACTCAAACCAAAAATTTACAAAAAGAACCTTTTTTTCTTTCACGCCTAATTTTTAAGGTGACTTTAATTTTTCACATCACCATAGAGCTTAGGCAGCAAATTCCAACTAAACTTTGTGAAAATATGCGTTTCCTCATAACTCTTGTTAACACGTACCTCTGAAAGAGTAGAGTCACTGCAAGCCTTTCTGGCATCCTGTTCAGGAAACAAAACACAATGTAAGAGAAACCGGTTTTGAGAGAGGAGTCATCTTAATACACGGTGGAGCACTTCAAAACCTGTTGACGTCCCTGTTAGCCGTTCTTACCCGGATCTGATTGCGAAGTTGCTCGGCCTCTTGCCGTAACTGTTCGAGCTCACTCATCGTCCCAGTATGACGCACCTGTGAGGCAAAAGAGACCAGCTGGAACCTGCAACACAGACAGACGCCGTTCAGACATGGTTAGAGCTTTAAGACACAGCTTAATATTGACTGATTTACTTTGGATTTCACACTGAGCAGCTTCTGGAAGACAGAAATCTGGAGAACATTTTATACAACACCAAAGATCACTATAAAGGACACTGGTAGCTCCCAGGGTGGCTACCCTACTATCTGGTCCCAAATAGCAAATGGCCTCTGATTTTTCTGTGTGCCCATGATAGGTCTATAATTTCACATCATTTGATGCATTGTAAAGCCTGTAATATGCAAGCACATGGATTTGAAAGGATAGTAAAATATTATATAATGCCATTATGACAACTGTTCCAACATTGATTCAGCATTAAGGAGACACTCAAAACTGGGCACATAGAGTACAAAAAAAATAAAATAATTGCTGCTATGGTAATCTCAAGGGTAGATTTTTCTGGACCTTTATTATACACCTTTCACTTTGGAAAGTACATGTGGTGTACCTTGTAAAATGTACATAATTGGACCTTAAAGACCACTTTTATCTTTATTTTATGTATTTTACCCCCCCCCCCCCCCCCCCCCCAGTTTAAAAAAACAAAAAAAAACAAAAAAAAAAACACTGAAACCACACCATGAACCAAATCACTCTGGCATCAACGCTGATCAAAAACTCCCTTTGGTGCCTCAGTAGATGTAAACGAGAGAATTCGATATAATCAGGTTATAATCTAACAAATCAACCCAGCCAATAAGGAAGGCACCCATAGACAATACTGACAAAAGTGCTGCTCAGGACTGGCACCCTATTGTCCACTGTGTGGCCAGCACGTGGCAAGCACGGCTTCAACATGCTGATTCAATTCCCTACAGCATGACAGAACAAATCTGAAGCAACGAGGTGACGAGACGTTTTGTAGAATTTACCTATTGCATATACTGTCACAGCATGTGTTATCATTATCAGGACTAACTGCACTTCATAAACATCAACATAATTAGGATAATACAGTACAGTGCAGTTACATTGCTGTAGTTTGTGTTTGTGATATGCCTTGAAATGTATTAAAAACTACCTGCAATATTTCATTAATTCATTCCTCTTCAGTATTTGCTTTATCCTGTTCAGAGTCATGATAAATGCAGAGGCGATCCCGGGAACATTGGGTAGAAAGTTACACGTTAATATTCTCATTCACACCCAGGGACAATTTAGAGTCTACTGCCAACCTACTGCCATGTTTTTGGTAGGTAGAAGTAAACAGGAGAACCCAGAGGAAACCCACAAGTACATGTGGAGGACATACACACAAGTCAGTACCCCAAAATCAGGATCGAACCAGGGACCCTGGAGCTGTGAGGCTGAACTTCTGCAATATCCTAACCAGAACCAATTCTGTTGGTTGGATTGTGTGAATGTCACAAATCCTCAAAAATCACCACCTTTCATCTGTGATTCAGGATGATCACATCGCAAGACAGTACATGTAGTTAGTTTTTAGAGGACTAATCTGCAGCCTTCTGTGATTTTAGCATTGCATATATACTAATAATTTTGTGCTGTGTAGTAAACTATGACTAATATAATAGATTCATTCAAATACTCGGCTGCCATGAGAATAAAAATGTACGTGTAAAGCACATCACATATTCAGATAGGCACTTAAATGGTATTTCAAACCGAAATCTCTGAAGGCAATTTAGTGAACACACAAGTAGTATTTTTTATTTTTTTTAAAAAAGGACAAACTATAGTCAGCGACAAAATTATTGGCACCATTTGGAGGACATAAGTTTTAGTATTTCTTTTCTCAGCAGTAAACGTTTTGCCATTTCTCTACCCTGCTGGAAAAAAAAACCAAAACAATAGATATAAAATACCATTACAAACTATAAGCTGTTAACCATTAAAACCATTACCATTATTGGTCCTTAATGGTATCCACTAGACATAGCATGCCACCAGTAGAAAGCAACACATTACCAGCAGAGGGACCATTGCACGGGCCATTACAGTTTCCATTAAAACCAATACAATTCCCATTATAACCATTACACATGGTCTATGAAGGTTTCTATTGCCCCCCCCCCGGCAATATATATAAGTTTGTAATGGTATTTGTAGTGGAAACCATTAGAATTTCTGTGATGGGTTCTATTGTTTTGTTTTGTTTTCCAGCAGGGTAGAGAAATGGCAAAACCTTTACTGTTGAGAAAAGAAATACTAAAACTTATGTTTATGGAAAAGAGTGCCAATAATATTATCTATGTCTCTATATATGGCGTTGTGTGTATTTCTACATTAGGGAGAGGGAGAGATTGCACATACTTCCCAGTTTACACATACCTAAAACTGAAAGTAAAAGCGTTTTGAATGGAAAAAAAAGACAAAGGAAAAAAGAGAGTGTTTCTAGGACTGTGACACGTCTGATACCGAAAGAATTATAATTTTAACCATATTAAAAGATTTTTTTAAGACTTAAACTGAGTATATCATATTCGCAGGCCTTGGAGTGTAACATCAGTCTTGGCAGGATCTACAAACTTCCGGCCTCCTTACCGATTTTGACATCTCAAAAAATCCCGAAAAAAAACAACACCAAACTGAAAATCAACAACTGAGCGGAAAACTGCGTTGTTTCCACACACACAAACACTGCTCCTGTTCATGCTGAGTTTTTACACTCTGATAGGCCGTATACTGACAAATAGGTTGTAAATACTCCTCTGGTTAACCTGTTTCCCGAGCAAACTGTTTAATGAGCTATTACTAGCTATTACTTTAACATGTAAAATCATACATCCCAGTAAGCAGTACCAATATTTCAGCCTTCAATATCAATATCAATATCACCAAACATTTCAACTTGTTGCTCGGTGTGTTCGTTTCTAAAAGCAGGAAATACGGCCGAAAATTGAGAGAAATCACAGGCGAGTTATAGGCGCTTTAACATTACCTGAATCAAGCTCGTCGTATTGCTCTGTAACCCAGCTGATTTCAAAATCCACACATACTGCCAGTTGTAAAATAAACAGCAAATAAAACGCACTCGTTTTTTGTTTTTGTTTTTTTTAAAGTAATTGTAATATATTTAAAGGGCCATGCACCCTCGCCACGAATGAACTCAGTTTTCAACAAGCTGTCTTTTTTTTTTTTTTTTTTTTTTTTTACCACACCCATAGAGAAAACGGGAACATGGCAACAGCACAGGCGGAGGGGTGCACACCTTATTCATTTCTCACAACATGTACTGTGGTTATTTTAAAAAACGACACGTTAATTATTTACCTTGTTTACAAAAGGAAGTTATTTAACATAATCATTTTCATAACGTCAAAATACGTTTACAGACAACTAAAAAATAATCTCATGGTAATTTGGCGTTCCCTCTAAAACGATGGTTTAGTCCGTCGGCTGCCTGAACGCAGCGGTGACATGAGAAACAGGAAATATATCCGTTAAGTGTGTGTGGGTTCAGGCTGAATCCCAAATGGCTCCCTAATGAACAAAACGTGCACAATGTAGGGCGGAGATGCAATTATTTCACATCATCTGAGTGCACTTATATGTGTAGTACAGAGCAGTTTTGGGTTTGTCAGATTTGCTTGGTCGCATCTGAGGGAAATACTACATTGTTAAAAATTTCTGTGGAGGAGAGTAGAGTTAACAGAAGGCAGACTTATTTTATTTCAGCTCACTTCCCCTCCAGAATTACTCCTTTGTTTGTGCCATTATATCTGTGAAATGCTAAACAATCACAAAACACATAATAGCAGTGACTGTGAAAGGATAGTAGTTTTGCAGATGAACACTGTAATTTTGCCCCTGCTGTACCCTACTTAAAACTTGTACTCAGTAACTGTGATAGTCACACTGATGGGCAGTGGTGGCTTGAGGCTTTGGGTTACTAATCAGAAGATCGGGGATTCAAGGCCAAGCAGCCACTGTTGGGTTCTTGAGCAAGGTCCTTAACCCTCTCTGCTCCGTGCTGTATCATGGCTGACCAAATGCATGGCTATGCAAAGAAAAAAGAATTTCACTGTGTTGTAATGTATATGTGACCAATAAAGACTCATTATAATGCAATATTGATGTTTTCCCTAAAAAACTGATTTGTATAACATCTGCCATGGCTGACGCATGTATATGTCGGCATACATTACATTGAAATATATATACCTTGGTTAATCTATACAGAGTATAGAACAAAACTATTAAAAAACTGATTTGTATAACATCTGCCATGGCTGACGCATGTATATGTCGGCATACATTACATTGAAATATATATACCTTGGTTAATCTATACAGAGTATAGAACAAAACTATCACCTCTGGTCATTTCCAGTCTGTGTATTTTTCTGACCCAATCAGTGATCTCTGTGTATTTCATTACCTCCTATATGTATTTGTTCTCCAACATGTCAGAAACGGCACAAGCCGGATAGTGTTAGCATCATTCACTAACTACCCAAAAAATGAAAGAACAAGTAAATGCCAAACAAATAAATGCAAAAACACCTCAATCCTTTTTCTCTGAATGCTGTTTGGATTGTTTATTCTTTTACACTCTTAGTTTTTGTTTTTTTTTTTGTCTCTTACTCCTGAATGGCTGTTGACTCCTGTCTGTTACTATGTAGCCTGACTTCTACTACTTCTTTCATACCTAAAGCTGGGATGTGATGATGTTTGACATATCTGAGCTTTAATGTGAATTTTATTTTCTAGCATACACTGCATACTACTATGTTTTAAGAACTAACTATAGTACACTAACATTTAAATCCACATATTCACTTTAGTTTTGTTAGTCATATTTAAAGGATATGTCAATCGTTTCAATCCATTCATTATGTAAAAGAATTATAATAACCCAAGTTAACCAAAATGGCTATAATAATATTAGTTTGATCCTGGTGATCATATTGTTATCCATGGTTATCATTGTAATGATTTAAGCATTATGCATTTGGTCGATATACATTTTTCTATAAGATACCTATCTTAATGGTTTGGGGTTTCTTCTTGATCTTCTTCTCCCAGTCCAAAGACATGTGGTGTAGGCTGATTGGCATCTCTAAATTGTCTGTTGTGTGTGAGTGTGTGTGTGTGTGTGATTGTGCCCTCAGTGGGTTGGCACCCTATCCAGAGTGTCCCCTGCCTTGTGCCCTGAGTCCCCTGGGATAGGCTCCAGGCTCCCTGCGATCCTATATAGGATGAGCAGGTACAGAAAATGGATGGATATATATTATCTCAGGATCATATTACTTGTTATCTCAGCATACAATTATTTTTTTCAAGATAATAAAGTAGATAATTCTCAAGATTATGACAAAAATAATTTACACCAAAATTAAACAGTAATTGCTAAAGCAGACACATAGACAGTAGCACTGTTGAAGTGTTATTTCTTTGTACTCTATAATCAGTAGTGAATAGGTCTATGTATTATGATTCCATATTATTGGTACTATGTAAACAGTATACATTTAATAATATGCCAGAAACAGATCTTTAAAATGTATGTCATCTCACCATACAAACAGACTGAACCCCTAAGTGTTTATTAAGAGGGAGAGGGGACTTGACTGGAGCACTGAAAAATTAAGCAACAATGGCCTAAAAAAGACACATGAGTTATAAATAGCCACGGAAAGAGGATGACCTATACAGTACAGTCTCGGTCATATCCAGGCCATCTGTGGTTCATATTGTCTGGACAGATATACAAATTTTGACATTTGGGACAATGCAGTATATTCCCTTTATACTCATGTATATGTGTATATATTTTTTTGTATTTTTATGTTTAAACATAAAAAACATAAAAAAAAGAGACACAGATAAAACACCAGAGCCATTTATTTAAGATAGACCTTCGGAAAAACCACACCAAGTTAGATTGATATTAGAAATTATTGACAAATTATTGTTGTGTACAGAAACAGTATAGAGACTATATTTGAGCTTGTCTCATCCACCAGACCTCTCTCTGGGGGATGCTAGTGGTTGCTAGGGCAACTGTTACAAATGGCATATGACTTCAAGTAAGTAGGATAAGCAGCATGGAGAGTGAATGTGGAAAAATGGATTAGTCAGAGAGATTTATTAAAATATGAGAAAGCATCTATCCTTGATCTCATACAAGAAGCTGACACAGCATAGCTCTATATAAATAATCCCATTGGTTTATATGTATGTATATGTGGCACCATGAGAAACTGCACATAATGATGCAGACGCAGTACAATATCCATTGGTGATGATATTAGAACGAATGGTATTACTTTCTCACAATTGAAACCAAATTGAAATAAAACTAAATCAAATAAAAGTTTATTATTGTAAACCTGAACTTTTCTTTTTTTTAGAACATATATATGTGATACAAAAATATCACACATATTAAACTATGTACACAGTACACTGCATAGTTGTGACTGTCTTTACTCTATAAATGAACGAGCATCATGTAATACAGTGTCATTTAGTACATGTTTTGGGTTTGTTCTTCTGGCTTTGGATATTGACTGGTTTTTCTTTTTGATAGTCATCATGTTGCTGTATGACAGAATGAGATATTCTGGTGTAAAAGTGTGAAACTGAGGTAAACAAATTGTGCCGTATGCACATCATTAGTGGACTTGGATAGTGAGCATACTGAACATAATTTCCCATGGATTAACATACTACTACTGCTGCTGCTGCTGCTGCTACTACTACTTTGGCTGCAGTTACTACTACTACTACTACTACTACTACTACTATTGCTGCTGCTGCTGCTACTATTACTATTACTATTACTACAATTAGGCCTACTGCTGCTGCTCCTGCTGCTACTACTGCTGCTGCTACTACTACTACTACTACTACTACTACTCTACTACTCTACTACTGCTGCTGCTGTTGCTACTTATGCTGCGGTTACTACTACTACTACTACTACTACTACTACTCTACTACTGCTGCTGCTGCTGCTACTTCTGCTGGGGTTACTACTACTACTACTACTACTCTACTACTACTATTCAATTCAATTCAATTCAATTTTATTTGTATAGCGCTTTTTACAATAGACATTGTCTCAAAGCAGCTTTACAGAAATATCAACATGGTATACAGATATTAAAGGTGTGAATTTATCCCAACTGAGCAAGCCACTGAGTGGCGACGGTGGCAAGGAAAAACTCCCTAAGATGTTTTAAGAGGAAGAAACCTTGAGAGGAACCCGACTCAGAAGGGAACCCATCCTCATCTGGGTAACAACAGATAGTGTGAAAAAGTTCATTATGGATTTATATGAAGTCTGTATGGCTTTAGGAGCAGCCATAGTCCCAGCAGTCTGGAATTAGAGAAGATTTGAGCTCCATCCAGAGGCAGAAAGGATCCGGATCTCTAGTATCTCCATAAATTCGTGTGGGGCTCGGCGAAAGGAGAGAGTGAGAAAAAAGATAAAAAAAAAAATAAATACTACTACTGCTGCTGCTGTTGCTGCTGTTACTATTACTACAATTAGGCCTACTGCTGCTGCTGCTACTACTACTACTCCTACTACTACTACTCTACTACTGCTGCTGCTACTTCTGAAAAGAAGTAAAAGAAAAAGAAGTAAAAGAAAAGTGTAGAATAGATGATAATTATGATTAGATTTCCATAATTTCTTACTACTACTACTAATAATGCCTTAGTACTAATTATTATTATTATTATTATTATTATTATTATTATTATTATTATTATTATTATTATTATTATTATACCTTAGACACAACAACAACAACAAAATTCCATCATGACTATGGTACATGATAAGTAAAATAATTATAGAAAATAATTGAATAGATGATGATGATGATGATGATGATGATTATTGCTATTATTATATTTACAGATTAAATATATGTTTATTAATTTCTTACTACTACTACTAATTTGATGTATTATTACTAATTATTATTATTATTATTATTATTAGTAGTAGTAGTAGTAGTAGTAGGAGGAGGAGGATAACATAATAATAATAATTCTATATAATTTATTATTATTATTATTATTATTATTATTATTGTTATTATTATTATTATTATTATTATTATTATTGTCGTTGTTGTTGTTGTTGTTGTTGTTGTTGTTGTTGTAGCGAATGTAATTGGCCAGCAGGGGGCGCGTGAGAGCGCTGTTAGTTCATCACGCGCCGCTGCTGTTCTCCTGATTGCTTGTAAAAGCAAAACTTCACGACAAGTGTACGCTGCGCGAAATTGACTTTAGTTATCCACGCATATCGTCTAACAGTCGTAGTCTAACAGTAACTTTACGTGTGTACAGCGGAAGATATTTCACTGGGCTACAGCATGGTTCAGCAGTGTGAAAAAGGACTAGAAGTTGGTTTGGATACTTTCCCACTGGGTATATGGATTTTTTACTTCACGCTCTTTTACGCAGGAGAGAGGAATTTATTTGGACCATACAGATACTAAAGATAAGATACTATCTTTGGACCATAAGATACTAAACTTGCTACATCAACGTAACAAACAGGTGTCTGTGAGGGAGTGTGTGTGTGTGTGTGTGTGTGTGTGTGTGTGATGCATGGTGCATATGGACTATTAAATTTCGGGTATGCGTTTTTCTCCAACAAACCGTTTTAGTTTTAAACAGTCTTAGAGCTGAGTGCTTATTATACGGTATGAGGGACACTTCTCAAGCTCTTCATTATCTGCCATAAAACCTCAAAGTCCAAACATCTGCTCTGATGTACGAACAGCAGCACAGCAGCACTTGTCAGTATCTCCTCTAAAGCAGATACTTCTCTCCAAATGCACCATGGAAGTTGTAGGTGCATGTCCACCGTTTCGAGCTTCATCAGGAGAACACAGATCTAAGACCATTAAAGACACGGACACATGGAGGTCCATGGAGAAGCACGCTGGACCAGTTGGGGAGAAATGGGTGTTGGTGGATGTTGTTCTCATTGGAGGAGCTCCATGGGGATTTACTCTGAGAGGAGGCCTGGAGTATCAAGAACCACTGATTATTACAAAGGTACAAAATAATACCATCACACTGAGATATTAGTGATAGTGGACTTGGCAAAATTAGGATATCACGACAGTTGACATGATACATCATGAAATGTATGTTTTAGTTGAGTTCTGCTACATATAACTGGAAAAAGCTTGGAAAAATCACTTAACATAATTAGATTTCTATTAAACAATTACTCTAAGTATACATGTTTTAAAGGCCTTAAATATAAGATTATGGCATTATGGACTCACATTTAGTAGTTGGTTTTATTTAGGCAACTTGATACACACAAAAAAGTGTGTTCAGTATGGCACCCTTAATTGTTCTTTGGTTTGTCCTTCTATGGAACTTCTTAAAGGTTCTATGTAGAACCTAAACATGTTTAGTCTGCTATTTAGAAAAGGTTCTAAGTAGAATTACTTTAAGACACCATAACCCTTAATTCCTTTTCAGAAAAGAGAGCTTCTTTTTCACAAGGAAAGTTTCTAGTAGATCCCCTTAAAAATACGTTGAAGGCCATAAAAACCCTGACAATTTGTTTTCTAAAATGTACACAAAAGTGTACCATTAAAGTTTTAAAATACTTTGATCTTCATTTAGTACACTTCTATAAACAAAAGTCTAGAACGGGTCAAGAACCCTTCAGGACTTTTTTCCCCAGAGTTGTACTAAACTGAGGTATGTAAAAGGAGCGAAACATATTTTATATCACTTTAAATTGTCATTTGTAAATTGTACCAAATAGTGGTATACATCTTACTGAGTGTTTCTCAATCAAAGAAAGATGGAACTATAGATAGATATGCACTTGATCAAGCCCGCAGTGGAGATTTGAGATACTTACATCCAATTAAAAACCTGTAAAGGATTCTTTTGTACACGTCTTACTACATGTCCTACTGGGTTTAGAAATGATCATTCCTCTACAAGGCATTTCCTCAACGGAAGCTGCATCTGCGTCAGATTAATTCTGTTTTTATAATGTAGTTTAGGCTACATCCTGTAGTTAAATGCAGGTGGAACTGCATGCTTATTTGTCTGCTGAGGAATGCTAACTCAGCATAGAGAAACAAACCTTGATTATGTGGGGGTCCCAGGCATAATAAATGTGTGAGGCCCTTCTGACAGATTTATGTTGTTATTATGTCTTCATGTTACCCAGAGGTATTATTATGACCCTTTACTTCCGTGGGGAATTGCAGTAGAGGCGTATTTTGAAGACTTCATTTCTAAATTGAAAACAATCATAAGAACGTAGAAAACGAATGAAGAAAGCGGCTACCCTACAATTACTGAACATGGTCTCAAAACTGTGTCCCTTCCCCCTGTGAAATATGAAGATTTTAGCAAAATATTTCATAGCCTCCTACATATATAATTATACAACTTACATTTAAAAGTAGACAAAACATATCTAACAGAACATAAATGTCTTTAATTATCCTTAATTCATTCATCATTATCTCCATCACTTGCAACTGTCCTGTGTTCCCTTGAGCTTCTGGCTGCCAGATACAGTGGGTTCATTTTCAGATTCATTTTCAGGAATTAAAGCTTGTGCGACTCAAGCGTGAAGTCCTTAAATGTGATAGAGCTCGCAAAGTTGCTGAGATGTTGCTGCGCATTATTTTAAGATGAAAAATTCTGATTATTTAAATGATCGACCCTCGGGGTATCTCAGTATGCGGGGCCCCAGGCAACTGCCTGCCTTGCCTGCGCTGTAGGTACGCTCTGTTAGCATAACCCCATACACACCAGCCTAGTCTTGCACCTTCTCGTTGTAAATTTTAGTTGGAGGAATTTCAGCTCCACTTTTCATAGATCCTCTTGTCTACTTCCACCGTTAGAACTGGTCCATATTTTTGAGTCAAGACAAATCCAGGGAACTGCTTTAGAGATTAAATGCATGAACTCTTGTGAGGCAGAAACAAACAAAACAGATAAGGCTCTCTGTCTGTGCTGGGATTTAAACTCACAACCTACCAGTCACTCGTACAGAACCAAAACCATTGCCTTACCTTTTGTTTTGCAAGTATGCAATGTAATGTAGACAGTAACTGTCAAACTGTGATATTTATACCACTGAACTGTTTTATCTTCAGTTCTGATTGGTGGGACAGTCTAACGTTTAACGTGAAAAACGCTTAACGTGGCTTATGTACTAAAATAACGACCAGGGAAAACCATTTTTCCTCTCAAATTTATCTTGTCATAAACACTTATCTACTGCTAAGACAACGGCACCATAACCCAAGTGGAAAGACAATATTTTCACGTTAAGCTTTTTTCTCTCCCATAGAAAACCTTTATAAGAAAACGCTTAACGTGGCTTCATGTATTAAGACAGTGGTATTGGAGGACCAAATTTAGTATGCACGTTATTGATGACGCAAACTATATACAGGTGAGCAGATGAACCCAGAATCTGAAAGCAATGTGAAAAGTTTCACGTAAAGCTGGGTTCTGGGTTCATCTGCTTACACATGATGGAGGGGAGGCTAACCCGTCTGGTCCGAGCCCACAGAACAGCAACTGTAGCACAAATTGCTGAAAAAGATAATGGTGGCTATTATAGAAAGGTGTCAAACGTCTTGGTGCCAAATACCACAGCACACCTTCAGAGGTCTTGTGGAGTCCATGCCTCGACGGGTCAGAGCTGTTTTGTTGGTACAAGTGAGATCTACACAATATTAGGCCGGTGGTTTTAATGTTATGGCTGATCAGTGTATATCCGTTCATGAACTTTTTATGGATATTCAGATATTAAAATTAGACAGACGGCACATCCTTAATGGGTACTAAGTGGAAAAGTGTTCAGATCAGATTCACCCTGTGTTTTGCTTTTCCTGCTAGATATTTAGACTTGCTTATGTCTCTTTCTTTGCTGAAAAGTCTCCTTGGAGGAAGATAAGAGAGAAAGGCCACAGAGGGTTATATGAACAGTGCCAGAAGCTGGCGAGGAATGTATGTGATTTGTTGGATTCTGTGTTGGATTTGTTGGATTCCCTATATGTGTGCCTGAGAATAAATCTAGCTGTGGAACAGAAATGTAACTTTCTTTAGGTAGTCTGAACAACATTCCTCTTATAGTCCTCTTACACTTCAGTATTCATGGACATTTTATTGTGTGTTCATCCATTACTGCACAACAGTATGATGCAATTTGCTTTCTATAGTGAGTGGATCAGTAGTAATGCATAGTTCATGTATGCATGTATGCATGTATGTGTCATGTTATGATCATAGACTTCAAGTCATGACTAGAAGTACAAGTTTTAAAGGACTTCTGACCTCTAGGTTTATCCAAATGATTTACTTATCTCGTTTGGTCCGCCACTGTGTCCACTATGGAGCAAGTGTTTACAAAATAAACAGGCTGGTTGTAATTAAAATTCCTGACAGATATGAGACTTTTGGGGGGGGGGTTGGGCATGGTTCCATATCCTGGAAAACTGATATTTGGCATGCCATTTCAGTTTACTATTACAATAATTGCATATTGATGTATATTGTTGAAAATTCCAAGTGTTTGCATAGCTTTATTACAAAATGAAACATAAGTAATTGTGTATTAGGACTCATAGTTTTTTTTTATTGTCAAAGCTAATAGTAAGGGTTGAATAATGTATGCTAAGAAATCTCTCATCTGTTCTACCTGACATGTCTGTTAAAACTCTTCCAGATGTCACACACTTTCTTCTTCAAAGCCACTTTATCATGGTCAGGGTTGTGTTGGAATACTGGGCACAAAGTGGGAAAACATCCTGGATGGGACACCAGTCTATTGCCAGTCTATACTGTGGACAATCCCCAAACATTATACATTAGTATTAATTGGTATGAACTATGATGTGTCATTCTTTAATAATTAACGAATTGTTAAAGTATTGGCTGCCGTATAAGAGGAATAAAACTAATTCAGGATGTGCTGTTATGGCAAAATAATGAACTTAATTGTTGATCATTTTTCTACAGCACATGCCATTGTGTTTAATTCTTTTCTTAATTAATGGTGAAAGTAAAAATTGTTATTAGGATTCAAATATGATTAATTGTGCAGCCCTAATAGAGTGTACAGAAGTTTTTGCACCCATCAGAGGAATAACACTTCCCTGTTTACAGTATAATAGGACTGTAATATATAGCTTTATATAAGCAGGTTAAAGAGGCCTCACCACAAAAACACAGGAGATCATGCATTGTGAAACACAGGCCCTGCGCAGGGTCGAGTTTCAGTGTGCTGAATTTTTAATCATTACACTTAGGTTGCATTTCTTTCTGTCTCGGGGAAGAAATATAACAACCTGAGGATGACTGCTGATATACTGTTTACTGTTAGTCCGTTTGTGATGTTATAAACATAAGGACTTGCGAATTTGTCATAGCCCTTTGCTTTTGAAATTGTCTGCTGATACAGCAGTTCTGGCCTAGCATCCTCATTTCTGTCATGCACTAGACTGTGTCAATGGTCTATTTTAGTTGTCAGATAATGACAACTATGTTGAATAAAAGAAAAAGGGTTGTTATCATCACTGTGGTTAGATTTAAATAAAGAGAGGAACTATATCAGCAATGACCAGAGTTTCCACCAGACGTTAGTCAGCACTGTTTTTTCCAATGAAAAAAGAATAATGTCAGAAGTAAATATTGGTTGGCCACATAAACATATCTGCTGTTCCCAGTATGAAGGGTTTGGCCATGACAGTGTGACAGTGTGAGGGTTCTGTGTTTGTTCTTTTCTGTATAATAAATGTATAATACACGTTATTATTAAATTGTATTCATTTAAAAGTAGAAAAAATTTAATAATTTTGTCAATTTTGTCACATCATTTAACTTCCATAGCTCAATTTACCATGCACGTGGTTGCCATGTCAGCTGTACCACCAACCTGTGTGTGTGTGTGTGTGTGTGTGTGTTTGCACATGCAGGTGGAGGAGGGAAGCCGAGCGGCATTGGCCCAGCTCCAGGTCGGTGATGAGATTGTCAGTATTAACGCAGTTCCTCTGAGCGGTTACAGACAGGAGGCTATCTGCCTGGTGAAGAGCTCCTTCAAAACTCTGGCATTGGGGTTAAAACGGTAGGCCTTGAGAGCCGTAAACATTGTGACAATGTGCGGCTGGGTCTTATATACATTCACACACTCTCGTCTACTGATGTTTACAGTGTCGCTATGGATTAAATTGGGAATTAGGATGTGGAGGAGCCCTACGTTTTTAATGGGTGCCAAATGTTCTTGTTGTATGGAATCAATTATGGCAACATGATTATAGAAACCATTATAGAAATCATTTGAAAAACATGATTAAAACAATTAAAATAATATTGTAAACCACGATATAAGTTACTGTTATTGAACAGCACAGTCTCAATTCTGTTTGGTTAGAAAGAGTTGATTCATTTTCTATAACATCAGCTCTGACAGTAGTTACATCTGTAATTCAAATATTATAATTACAATATCTCACAAATTTGAGAGCACCCTTCACATTTTTGTAAATATTTGATTATATCTTTTCATGTGACAACACTGAAGAAATGACACTTTGCTACAATGTAAAGTGGTGAGTGTACAGCTTGTGTAACAGTGTAAATTTGCTGTCCTCTCAAAGTAACTCAACACACAGCCATTAATGTCTAAACCGCTGGCAACAAAAGTGAGTGAAAATGTCCAAATTGGGCCCAAAGTGTCAATATTTTGTGTGGCCACCATTACTTTCCAGCACTGCCTTAACCCTCTTGGCATGGAATTCACCAGAGATTCACAGGTTGGCACTGGAGTCCCCTTCCACTCCTCCATGATGACATCATGGAACTGGTGGATGTTAGAGACCTTGTGCTCCTCCACCTTCCGTTTGAGGATGCCCCACAGATGCTCAATAGGATTTAGGTCTGGAGACATGCTTGGCCAGTCCATCACCTTCACCCTCAGCTTCTTTAGCAAGGCACTGGTCATCTTGGAGGTGTGTTTGGGGTCGTTATCATGCTGGAATACTGCCCTGTAGCCTAGTCTCCGAAGGGAGGGGATCATGCTCTGCTTCAGTATGTCACAGTATATGTTGGCATTCATAGTTCCCTCGGTGAACTGTAGCTCCCCAGTGCCAGCAGCACTCATGCAGCCCCAAACCATGACACTCCCACCACCATGCTTGACTGTAGGCAAGACAGACTTGTCTTTGTACTCTTCACCTGGTTGCTGCCACACATGCTTGACAGCATCTGAACCAAATAAGTTTATCTTGGTCTCATCAGACCACAGGACATGGTTCCAGTAATCCATGTACTTAGTCTGCTTGTCTTCAGCAAACTGTTTGCGGGCTTTCTTGTGCATCATCTTTAGAAGAGGCTTCCTTCTGGGACGACAGCCATGCAGACCAATTTGATGTGTGCGGCATATGGTCTGAGCACTGACAGGCTGACCCCCCATCCCTTCAACCTCTGCAGCAATGCTGGCAACACTCAACCTCTGGATATGACGCTGAGCACGTGCACTCAACTTCTTTGGTCGACCATGGCGAGGCCTGTTCTGAGTGGAACCTGTCCTGTTAAACCACTGTATGGTCTTGGCCACCGTGCTGCAGCTCAGTGTCAGGGTCTTGGCAATCTTCTTATAACCTAGGCCATCTTTATGTAGAGCAACAATTCTTTTTTCAGATCCTCAGAGAGTTCTTTGCCATGAGGTGCCATGTTGAACTTCCAGTGACCAGTATGAGGGCGTTTGAGAGCGATGATACCAAATTTAACACACCTGCTCCCCATTCACACCTGAGATCTTGTAACACTAACAAGTCACATGACACATGGGGAGGGAAAATGGCTAATTGGGCCCAATTTGGATATTTTCACTTAGGGGTGTACTCACTTTTGTCGGCAGCAGTTTAGACATTAATGGCTGTGTATTGAGTTATTTTGAGGGGACAGCAAATTTACACTATTACACAAGCTGTACACTCACTACTTTACATTGTAGCAAAGTGTCATTTCTTCAGTGTTGTCACATGAAAAGATATAATCAAATATTTACAAAAATGTGAGGGGTGTACTCACTTTTGTGAGATACTGTATATGTACTCTCAATGTACTCTTTCCAATATGGTATCAGTTCTGTAGTTACAACTTACACAGGGACTTTTATGGTCTACACTCCACATAAATGGATTTTTTAAATCTCTTGATATGGTGATGTTTGCTGTGAGGAGATGTTTATTTTGTATTTTTTGGAAGGAGTCTCCAGTGATAGCACTTTGTAAGAGTCAGAGGTAAAGCTGTTTCTTTACGTTTTTCTTTACAACATGGGAAAGTCATCAGGACAACAGGCTTTGTGTTTTCCAGTTACTCTGTAACTTGACAAGCTGCATTATTTTTTGTCTTATTAATTTCAAGAGAGTGAAAAAAGAGAGGATGGTGAGGGAATGACTGTTTATAGCTGCTATAATGTGATTGATAACAGGAGCTACTAAGTTTCGTGGATGTTCCTCATTAAAAATAACCATAAACGGATAAACCTGTGTGACCTGTCATTCCTGAAGTAAGGGATAATCCATTGATAGGTGTGCATTACACGATTTTAATGTATGACATGGAGGCATTGACAAGTTAAAGCTGTCATTGGTGTATAGAGCACAAAAGTTGACTGAAGAGATAAAAATAACGGCTAATTTTCATTAGTTATTTTATATACATGTCGCTAGATCTTGAATTCTGCCTGCCCTAATTCTTACACAGAGATAAAGTAGTGCCATAAGATTACATTTATTTGAATGAGTTATAATAAATAGTTATTTGAGCGAGAGAGAGAGTTGTGACTTTAGTCTACTTCAAAAATTACTGAATTCTCTCCATTCAATAGCTGTCTCACTCTGTATGCAACTGTAACTGTATGTTACTATGGTTACAGTTGTTCATAGACAGCACATTAATTTTGAACAATGATTAAACTGACTGGAACTACCTGTGGATTATATAGTTTGAACGCAGACCTTCCAGCCAATCAGAATTGAGTATCCAGACAGAATATGGCATTAGAGGAATAAATCACTTCAGGACGTGCTGTTATTGGAACACATCAGGATGTTAAACCACCCAGTTGTTTATTATTTTCCTATAATAGCATGCCCTGTCATGTTTTATTCTATATCCAAAGGCAAGCCCCATCACAAAGTGTTCACTTCCTGAAGCCATTTATTGGTTAAATGCTTTATGGATCCACAAGCTGTACAATTTCCCCCCTTTGATTAAAGTGTAAATGACGACATTAGAAAGCACAAGAGTTCTTCCATTCATCATCCCTGCGCACTCCTGAATAATTATTACTCTGAGATTCTGAGTTTTTCCAGGCCACAGTCTTAGCTAAGGTTAACAAGCAGGCTGTTTTGGTGAAAACTGGTGATTACTGAGCCACAGTGGTCCAGCAGATTTTGTGTTTATCCAATGCAGTAAGGAGTCTGTATTTAAATAGTATGTGTGAACAGCATTATGTGCTCCTACATTGCTATTACATCCCAAAATGAAAGGGGATAGTAACAGTGTTTTTAAGGAAACATTTATTTTTAAAAAGCTAGTCTGTTGCTGAGACCTCAGAATGGCAAACTTGTACTTGGTTCAACATCCAGTGCTATAAAAAGTGGTGTAACCTTTAAGTTGTTTAGATCAGGAGTGAAAGCTACAGTGATGGAGGCAGGAGGTTTTATGTGGCTTCTGAGTTCCAGAATGAATTTACATTCGGTTATGCTTAAGCCAAGAGCATGCAGGTGAATAGAGTAATCTTTTAGATAACACAATTCACTTTTGCTTGTTGATTGCTGATCTTATTTTTATATTGGAACTTTTTCTGCATACAGTTTCATACTTAATAAAGCCAAAAATATAGTCGTTAGAATGAAAATATTTATTTCATTGTGAAGATGTTCTAAAGAGAAAGACGTTTACAGAATGTTTTAATCAAGAAGATAACATGCACTGTTACAAAACCAATTTTATGCCAATTTCAGTATAAAATCTAATGTAAATTGTATTTGAACACATTTTTACTCTTCTGGAGGCCTAAGATCCAAACTCATCATGGCTATCAAGAGTATTTAGTACACGCCAAAACCTCATTTACATATTGTTACTACAACTACTTGTGACACTTGAATGTGGTCACAAAACGACCACTAACTGTGCACCAAATTTACAAATTTGTATTCTTAACTCTAGTCTAAAAAAGGAAAAAAAGGAAACTACTTTTATTTTCAGTAGTGCAGATTTGTGGATCTGCACTACTGGTCAAAAGTTTAGAGACACTTGAGTGAAATGTTTCTCATGATCTTAAAAACCTTTTGATCTGAAGGTGTGTGATTAAATGTTTGAAATCGGTGTTGTAGAAAAAATATAATTGTGCCAACATATTCATTTCTGTCATTAGAAAAACTAACATTTTATTCGCAAAAAAATATTTTTTTGAACAGATGACTTGGAGCGAAATATTCCGAAAAGCAGCCAGTAAGTGTCCAGCATAGGTGGGAACTCCTTTAATACTGATTAAAAAGCATCTCAGGTGTATTCCTCAAGAAATCGGCTGAGAAAATTCCAAGACATTTCTAGAAATTCTAGGCAAAAAGGGTGTCTACTTTGAAGATACTAAGTACTAAATTATTTGGATTTATTTTTGAATTTTATATCACAACATAATTCCCATACTTCCATTTGTGTTACTCAAGAGTTTTGATGACTTCATTATTATTCTAAAATGTGGAAAAAAAAATAAATAAAGAATGAGTGTGTCTAAACTTTTGACCGGTAGTATAATTTTTCAGCCTATATAAATACTGTAACACATCTTTCCTGACTATTTCGCTCTTTCTTGTGTTCCTATCGCGATTTTTCATGTCTTCCTGTTATTTTAGACAGAATTGTTGTTTTTTGACATCCTACAGAATTGGTCTCAGTCTGTTCATTTCAGCACAGCTTTTCCGCCAAAGTATGAGAGTTCTGGTTGTACACTCAGGCTGGCAAAAAGAGTCTGGTCAGCCTCTAGCTAGTGGATTATACCATTATGTAGCAAAGTGGAACAAAGGGGCCCTCATTATTCTGTTTGAGTGTATGCCATTACACAAAAGAGGCCTGATAGGCTTCCATTGTCCACCGCTGCCATGGCTTAGTCCCGTTTGGCTTTGTGTGAAGCTTCTGGGTCTTAGAGCCAGCGTGAGGCTGAGGACATCCGAGGTCCTGTGAGAAACCTGACTTTTGTTTGGGAAACACCAGCAGTCTAATAAGAAGCTACTGACTGTATTGTAATAATAATAATAAAAAAAACAGTGTTACATGTAGCTTGAGGTCTGAGACAAGAAGTTATGTAGTACATTGCAGGTTTATAAGTGTAGCAGAGTAAATTAATTTAAGTTGAATTTTATTTTGTCATTGCCAGAATGACCTCCTCTTCAGTTAAGTATTGTAATATTATACAGCACCATTAGAAAAATCTTTGTTCTTAGTTTCTCTTAGTGACTGCCATAGCATGTTTACTTCAGCATAATCACTGGAAACTTGATGACCAGTGATACAGTGCACAGGATACTTGATATACAAGATTGGAGACAAAGATTCCCATCCTGCTCGAGCCCTTTGTTACTGGATGGTTTGGGCCATCTAGTGGTAAAAATGCTGAACTCTGCATATTCAGAGTATGAAGTGGACCATTGAGGAGTGTTATGTTTACTGCTAAGGTTAATGTTGGAATTCACTTACATGTAATTGGCTAATTAGTCATAATTGAACCCTATATAATTGTGTCCTTAATAAAAACTAGCTAAAAAGAATATATAAATTGAACAACATATACATATTTTGAATTTGAACATAAACACATGGGGTAAATGTTTACAAATTTTAAAAAACATTTCAAAAATTATTTTCATCCCCACAGTTAATATTTGGTGCAGGAAAGAATAACAGCACTGCACCTTGTGTAACGTCTACACTATATGGTCAGAAGTTTCTGGACATCTGACCATCACATCTACATGAGCATCCTATTTGCTGTTATAATAACCTTCACTCTTCTGGGAAGGCTTTCCACTAGATTTTGGTTCATGGCTGTAGGGATTTGTGATCATTCAGCCACATGAACATTAGTGAGGTCAGGCACTGATGCTGGGTGAGGAGACCTGGAGTGCAGTCACTGTTCCAGGTCGTCCCAAAGGTGTTCAGTGGGGTTGAAGTCAGGGCTCTGTGCAGAAGAACTTGAGTTCTTCTACTCCAATGTTGGTAAACCATGTTTTCATGGAGCTTGCTTTGTGTACAGGGGCATTGCCATGCTGGAACATGTTTAGACCTCTTAGTTTCAGTGAAGGGGACCTTCTGATCAGAAGGTTGCGAGTTCAAATCCCTGCACCACCAAAATGCCACTGCTGGGCCCTTAACCCTCAACATCTCAGTTGTAAGAATGAGATAGCTATAATTTGCTCTGGATAAGGGCGTCTGCCAAATGCTGTAAATGTAATTCTACAGCATACAAAGACATACCTGACAGTTGTATGCTTGCAACTTTATGGCAACAGTTTGGGGAAGAACCACATATAGGTGTGATGATCATATAGTGTATCAAAGGGCACTTTTCCGTGCAGAACATTTAAACGGTTTTATATTTGTATGTTTTTCATATTCTTAGATGAGGGTCACGGGCCCAGCAGTGGCAATTTGACAGTGTTGGGATTTGAGCTCACAACCTTCTGATCAGTAGTCCACTGGTTACTGGTCCACTGGTTGCAGAACTTCTCTGGTTTCCTCCCACCTCCCAAAAATGCCAGTTGGTAGCTTATTGGCTAATATATATTACCCCTGGGTGTGCATGAGTGTGTGAATGTATGTGTGCATGGTGCCCTACAACGAACTGGCGTCCCGTCCACGGTGTATTTCTGCCTTACTCCCAGTGTTTCCGGGATAGACTCAAGATACGCCGTGACGCTGACCAGGATAAAGGGCTTACTGAAACTGAATGAGCGGGTATATACACCTAGGATAGATTCACAGTCCATTGTACGGCACCACGTGCACACATTCACACCTAGGGGGCAATTTAGTGTAGCCAGTACACCTACCAGCATGGTTTTCAGATGTGCGAGGTGTTAAGCACCACATCCACTAACTGCACACACAGATGATCAGATTGCACATTTCATTTAGCCACTTTAAATAGGATCCAAGAGTATTACCATTTCAGATTACTCTATACCAATGTAATAACTTACTATTCTTATTAACTTATTACACAGAGAGGTTTCAGCCTTTGTGCGATCTGGCTACTCATGCCTTCACTCAGAATCCAATTACAACCTGCAAAGCCGGACAAACCTCAGTGTAGGGGAAATCAGTGAAATTTAATTACTCAAGGAGAAACATGACATTGTGTATTCTTTAAGCATAATGTAATTCTCGCTATATCCTGTGAAGCAAACATGACTAGCATTTCCCCCTGAAAGCTACAGGAGTGCAAATGGAATACAGAAGGAATGTTATTTAGATAAATTTACTAACCCCCCCGTGTATTAGAGAAATGGTTGGTTCCATTGCCTAGGCGAGTGCAGTGGGTCCACAGGATTGGCTGCTCTGTGTGAGCCCATTGTTTTGGTGGGGATTTTTGGGAACAGAGTAATCCAGTAAAGGGCAGTAACTTCTTTGAAGTACATCTCTATGCACATTAAAACCAACTTGTTTGGAGGAACTGATTGACTCATTCAACTGAGCAGGTATTTCATCACATTGACTGCATGCTTGGTGTAATAGTAATGTCTTGGGGGTAAAGTACCTTTTATAGTAATAGCCAAACATAATATATCTCTGCATTACTTTTAGATGTACTTTTAAATGTTAGGATATATTTTTGAGAATGAGACTTGGAGAACCTTTCAGTTTGAAGTTGTTTAAGGTTGTTTAATGTATAGGATATGACATGAAAGTCAAAATACAGTAGATTTAAGGGCTATTAATGATTATCATTGCAGTCATGGCACTGTGTATTAACTGTAAAATGATATTTAGAGCATATGGACAACACCGAAAAGAAATTATTGTGTATATAAACACCTCAAGGACCACCCAGTTTCTGGACCCTCAACTGTAGCATGCACTCCTTTTTTTTTTTTTTTACTTAAATCATAGCTACGATTATAGATCTGTAATAGTAAATAGTAAATAGTAAATAACATTTACTAAATGTAAATGAACCATCATGTTTTTGTTGTTCGTCTCGAGCTGTCCTTAGGTGCTCTGGCACCTGTCACATCACGAGAGCAGTAGTGAAGGTCTGTCCTCACAGGATTTAAGACGCTGCCACATTCACACGTTGCAGTAGAGTGCTGCAACTTTTCCCCCACCATTTCCCCCCAGCATTTTAAGTAGAACAGTCTCAATAATGCCCTGTATTTTATCTAAGAAATATCATGACTGACTGAGAGATTCTGTTTGAACTAACACATTTGTGTTTTTCTCTGCTAATGGCCCATGTGTTGTTTAACCTCCATAATCTGTCTAGAAAAAGACACAATATGAAGGAGACCTCAAACCTCAGAGGGACATGACCTTAGAAACATTATTTCTCTTTCTTGCTCGTCTGCTCTTTCTGCATCTCTTTTATCCTCATATATCCTTGGGGTAGGCAGACTTGTGCTAATCTGCTACTTTGGATGATGACTCAGTCCTCACATACACTCCTCCACAGTCCCAGGTAAACATTGTGATCCTAAAGTTTGCCAGAATGAAGTCTGGGCCTTCAGCAATTGCGATATCCCGGACTAGTTTCTCCAAAATGATTATATGGATGTCTCTAACATTGATATCAGAGAAATGTGATTGGTGAACAGAAAGTGATGGCTAGTCGTGATATTAGATGGAAGGGATATAATGTAATCCCTATCAAGGATTGTGCAACTATTGCACACATACTTGCACACATTTGTACTTTTATTGGACAATCTTAAGCTTTCTACTAGGTGTTTTGGGGGCAATAGAAAACAATAGAGTAAATAATCCATCTCGTTCTCGATCATTACACATTCGATTGTATTTCCATGCAGTTTCTCAATAACTGCTGATGTCTTGTTACAGATGTGTCAGTGATGCCAGCTGTTAAATTTCAGCCTAAATGGAGATCAACACTAGAGGGTGTGTCACACTGTGTAATCACCTGATACTACTCTCACTGATAGACTGCATGAATCTACAATCTGGGCTAGAAAGAAGTCAGCCCCAGCCTCACTTCTTCAGACCACTGTGTTGTGCTAGGTTCCACTAAAGTGAAAAAGAATCAGTTTTAAGACATTTTCTAGCATGTTTGCCTCAAACCTCCATGGTTGGGGGTTTGATTCCCGCCTCTGTCCTGTGTGCGCGGCGCTTGCATGTTCTCCCAGTGATTTGGGGTTTTCCTCTGGGTACTCTTGTTCCCTCTCCCAGTCCGAAGACGTGCCTTGTAGGCTGATTGCCATTTCCAAATTGTCTGTAGTGTATGAGTGTGTGTGATTGTGCCCTGTGATGAGTTGGCACCCTGTCCAGGGTGTCCTCATGCCCCGAGTCCCCTGGCATAGGCTCCAGGCGTCCCATGACCTTGTGCAGGATAAGCTGTACAGAAAATGGATGAAAGGATGGAAGACATTTGTTAACATTCTGATGTGGATGTCAGAAATTAAACCTGATGTCTTTTTATGATTGAAAGACCTAGAGGCTTAGCCCTAATAGTCTGTTTATACCAGTAACCCCTGTGAACAGACTTTACATTTTCAGCAGTTTTGCCATTAAAATGACATGAAAATATAAATCGTTGTGAACATATATAATTGCTTTATCACTATTATGCCTTAATTTAACTCTTGTTTATAAGCATGGGGACTGAGACTAATGAGCAGTTAAGGTGAGCATTTGAAAGTCACTTAGAGATACAAGTTAAATTAAATATCTGATATTGAGAAGTGAGCATGTGCTTTGCGGTCTGACAGGATTTGTGCCCTGTCGCCAGTAAGCTGTGTTGTGATTATGCTTGCATTTATTTGTCTGCTGTCTCTGTGGTTCTATTGAGCAAATTGTCCAGGCTCATGTCTGCTCTGTATCCCCCACACAGGCTGCTGAGGCTACCACATAACTAAACGATGACTCAGGTTATTTAACTAGTTTATTTAAGGGTTTTCCCTGACTGCAGCACAAATTTGAAATATCTCTCCCCGGGTACCCGTGTAGGTAGCCTTCTCTTTAATTAATTGATGACTTTTTGTCACTTATAACACTCAGAAGACCAACATGTGTAGCTCCACCATTGTTTATAAACCATTAGCCAACCAGAGAAGCAGATTATAGCATTTGTTATGACTGGACACCCTCTGTTGCTAGAGTTAAATCTCTAGCATAATCCTCCTATTGACCAGGACAAACACACACACACACCATCAGTCCCACACAGTTTGTGGATGATATAGGGGTGTGATCCTCCGAGTATGGTGCTTTGCTTTGTTTGTGTGTTCTTTGGCAATACAAATGTACAATTATTTGTCATGCCAATAAAGCACTTGAAAACTAAAAACCGAAACTGTGCCTGTGTGTGTGTGTGTGTGTGTGTGTCTGTGTGTGTGAGTATGAGTGTGGGAGGGAGTAGGGGGTAGAGGCTGATTGTCTATTGGTCAGGCTACACTTGACTTGATGTATTATCCTGAGTGTTGGGAGTTGCTGGTGGGAATTCTTTAGGACTCTCAGCTCCAGAATGTTCTGGTGTTCATGCAACTCTTGCTGGCTAGAAGAAAAGCACAAATTTACTTTCATCTTTATTTACAGAACTGGAAAATGAAGTAATAGGAATATTTGTCATGCAGTAATTATTTGGTAAGTGGGATTTTTTTGAAATTCATTAACAGTCCTTAGACTTTGGTCTCGTAGTACAACCCCAATTCCAAAAAAGTTGGGACACTGTGTAAAATGTAAATAAATGTAAATGAAAACAGAATGCAAGGATTTGCAAATCTGATAAATTCATATGTTATTCACAACAGAACATATCAAATGTTTAAACTGAGTAAATGTACCATTTTAAGAAAAAAAAAATGAGGTAATTTTGAATTTGATGACCGCAAAAGTTGATCTCAAAAAAATTGGTACGGGGCAACAAAAGGCTGGAAAAGTAAGTGTTACTGAAAAGAAACAGTTTAAACAGGTTAAATGGCAACAGGTCAGTAACATGATTGGGTATAATAAGAGTATCTTAGAGAGGCAGAGTCTTACAGAAGTAAAGATGGGCAGAGGTTCACCAATCTGAAAAAAACTGCATCTATAATTTGTGGAACAATTTCAGAATAATGTTCCTCAGCATAAAATTATGAGAAGACTATGAATATCTCATCATCTACAGTGCATAATATAATCAAAAGATTCCGAGAATCAGGAGAAATCTCTGTGTGCAAGGGACAAGGATGAAAATCAGTATTGCATGCCCGTGATCTTCAGGCCCTCAGGCGGCACTGCATTAAAAGCAGGCATGACTCTGTAATGGAAATCACTGCAAGGGCTCAGAAACACCTCCAGAACTCATTGTTGGTGAACACAGTTCGCCGTTCCATCCACAAATGCTGGTTAAAGCTCTATCATGCAAAGAAGAATCCATATGTGAACATGACCCAGAAATGCCACCGTCTTCTCTGGGCCAAAGCTCATTTAAAATGGACTAAGGCAAAGTGGAAAACTGTTCTTTGGTCAGACGAATCAAAATTTTAAATTCTTTTTGGAAACCATGGACGTCATGTCCTCTAAACTAAAGAGGACTAAAGAGGAGAGGGACCATCCGGCTTTTTTTTATCAGCGCTCAGTTCAAAAGCCTGAGTCTCTGATGGTATGGAGGTGCATTAGTGCCTGTGGAATGGGCAGCTTGAACATCTGGAAAGGCACCATCAATTCCGAAAGGTATATCCATGTTTTAGAGCAACATATTCTTCCATCCAGATTCCATCAAATCTTTACTTCTGAGAGACTCTGCTTCTATAAGATACTCTATTGAAACCCAGTCATGTTACTGACCTGTTGCCAATTAACCTAATTAGTTGCGAAATGTTCCTCCAGCTGTTTCTTTTTAGTAACACTTACTTAGAGTATGGCCATATGGTGGCGTGATCTGACATCTAGATATTTGGTGGTACTGTACAGGATAACTCATAGTTAACCGTTTTCACTTTGAAAACAGTTGTGAAGTTGAGAAAATGGTAGGCACCTGATTAAACCTTTTAATGTTTTTTTTTTTTTTTTGGTATAGAAGATTTTTAGCCATTTAGGCTATCATGAGACATGCATTATTTTGCTATGCTTTCAGTGCAAGCATTCACACCACAAAGTTGAGCTAATTACAGTGCTCTAGTACTATGAATGTCTTGTATTATATATCAATAAGGAATTCTGCCTTTCTGCACAATCGCAAAACTAGAAACAGGAAGTAATGTGACAAAATGAACTGATCATGTTGCTCAACGCACAGTACCAAGAGCTCATAGCTTTCACACCTGAAGTGGACTGTACCATGGTTTGGTGGAAGTTGGTTCTCTGGACTGTTCCCAGTCTTGAAAATGTGTCTTGTTCACACACTACATATGTCAGCAAGGTAGTATTCTGAAAACACCTTAATTCCTAAGTGATTTAGTTTTATAAGGTCCTACTTCAACAATCATGTGGAGATTTACGCTTACATGAGCAGTTTCTTTTCCTCTATGCTGTACAGGAAGATTAAATGGTGGATATTGTAACACAAACAATGCCTGCAGAAAGTGACATACACGTGGCCAGAAGCTTTCTAACGAAGATTGTGCAAAGTTCTATGAGGTATCTTGTAGTAATTGGCCCCTCCCTAGTTTTCCATGACTCCCAAGTTGCATGAGCCTTTACTGTGTAGTGTAGCATCCACCCATACTCCACCATCAACTATACTGCCATGTAGTGTAGCTGTGCTGTTAATGAGCAAGCAAGGGATTATTCTGATTCCCAAAAAGCCATTTTTATTAGATTTCTTGAAACTAGTAATAATCTATGCAGTAGCATTTGTATTATTTAATAAATTAATCTTTTATTTATTTATTTAGTTAGTTAGTTATTTTTAATTCAAAGAGACATTGCTGCATTATGTTTAGTTGATGGTTCTGCCTAATAATGTGTCGTATTTCCTTCCTTATCTTGCATGCTTCTCAGGAAGAATCGGGTCAAAGGGTATGTGTGTTGCAAATCAGTAAATATTTACAGTAATTGTCTTTTGTTATTAGGATGTTATTCTACAGATGCTTATATATACCTTCAGGCATGCATATGCAAGTGATCAGGGAATCAGCTGCCTTCCTACTTTATCTTGGTAGTGTCAAAGCATATTGTTGAGTGCAACGTTTGCGTCCCTTTTGATTTGATGAAAAAAATATCAAATAAAAAAGGGAAGCCATACCTCCAAGTTTATCTAAACATAATTCAATGTTCATGTAATGGTGTTTCCTATTGAAAAACTGTTAGAGGTATCACAAGTATCTGCCTAAACATTACAGCAGTTGAATGAGAAATTTTCCTTATAAGCAAGCTGAAAAGTACTAAATTTTTTATATCTTACAGTGGTGCTTGAAAGTTTGTGAACCTAAATATGACCTAAAACATCATCAGATTTTCACACAAGTCCTAAAAGTAAACAAAGAGAACCCAGTGAAACAAATGAGACAAAATATTATAAAATGATCCAGTATTACATGTCTGTGAGTGGCAAAAGTATGCAAACCTCTAGGATTAGCAGTTAATTTGAAGGTGAAATTAGAGTCAGTTATATGTTCATGCGTCCACCATCAGGAGAACACTCGCTTCACTGCTGCAGTGTCCGGTGTAAAATTTTAGCAGCTTATAGAGCTTACAAACTTCAGTTTTGTCGTCATTCCACACAAGAGACATTATCTTTACCCACAGCATGAAATCGATGTGTTTCCAGCCCTCTTTTTATTGACAGGATAAATCGGCCCTGATCATTGGATGTTTTTACACTATCGGCCAATGGCGGATAGCGTGAAAAATATCCTTTATCGGCAGACACATCGGTGCATCTCTACCTAAAACAGATAATCTTGATCTTTCAAGAGAAGAGTATAAAAAGATATTAAAGTGTTTAGAGACACTATTACTAACAGTAAAAACCCATGTTTCATAAATGAGACAAATCATCAGCAGATGACCTAAAAATCCTTGGAATAGAGAAAACAGCCTTTTTGACTTGCTTATGATAATGAAGAGCCATCTGTAATACCAAATTCACTTGAAAAACTTATTGGTTTCATCATTTCACAGCGAGGGTATGGAAACTTTTGCACTCAAATGTATCTTTTAAACCACTCTTATCTGTTGACCTTTTAGGAAGAATGAACCTTTTTGCAGACCTCACACTTGGAATTCTTCCAAAGTCTCTGAGAATTCCTCAGAAGTTCATGAGACTGAAGATACTGCTATGCTTGAACCTGTGTGGCAGACAAAGCATGATGCAGGGTGAGAAATTTCCATCAAAAACGGTGTTTTACTGTGGCCCTTTTAATTAAAAAATGTATTGAATTGTTCGTCATAAAGTAGCAATATTTCTGTTTATTCTTTCAGTTCATCCTCAAATGACTTCATCAGTTGTTGGGGCCAGACAAATCTGCAGTACGCGTCATGCCAGTTCAGCTCAGTGGGCAACATGGAACTTCTAGAGCGCTCCTCCAACACGCATCACATTGGAGCAGAAATGTTACCAACCATGAGAATTGGTGATAAACATAACTCTGGATATAGAGCATTTTCCTCTAGCACACCTGAACAGTGTTTGTCAGAAAGTGCCGCCTCATCAGAGTGCATGTTTTATCAGGGCAGCCAAAGTGAACACAGCACGTACCTACAGATTCCTGTGAGTAATGAAGGTTGTATCAGCCATAAGATCGAGGACCAAGCTGGATCCAGATTCTTCTCCTCTGGGAGGTTGAATATTAACCCTGCGTGGCATGTTCCAGAGAAATCTTCAGCAGCTTACTCGCCACCCCCTCCAGCGCCACCTTTACGCAATGACAGTTTCACAGCAACTAAAGTTCATGAAAAGGGATTAGGGATCCCATACTCGCATGGACCACCTGCACATTCCCATCAGAAATCCCATAGTAGAGTTACAGACAGGCAGGCTGATAACTATCAATTTACTGAACAAGGACTCCAATCACAACATAGCTACAACCCACCATCTAAAAAAGATTTTCTCCAAGTTAAGCTATCAGCTGAGGACCACTGCCCAAACAAGTTGAATACCACAAAGCTTTATTCCTTATCTAGTACTGATGTAAGACAAGGCCAGAACCCCTTTTCTTGTCAGCCTCAGCATCACCGGCAGCATAGTGATGAGAGTCCCTTCTACCTTTATCCCAGGAATACGTTTGCACCCAAGATGCAGAGTGTTGGCATCTACTACCGCAGCCTGCAGAATCTTCCCACTAATGTGGGTTTCCAGAAGCAAACTGGAAGTGCCACAGGGTCTCTGTCTAGTGCAGCTCCTGACAACAGCTCTGGTGGAATGGCTAATTATCGCTACTATTGCATCGCTTCTGAGGAGTCCACACAAGGGATCTCAGATGGAGTTGGAGAGCATAAATGGAGGCCAGAATCAGAGCCTATCCATGCTAGCAGTGACAGGAACCTAGCAAACTATCAAAGAACTATAAAATTAAAGTACCCTCTAACTTCCCTGCAGGCATCTGAGAACAAAAGCTACAAACACACAGTCAGTCCTCCAAAATTAGAAGCTCCAAGTCCAGCAATAGTGAAGCCGAACTCTGGGAAAAAAGAGAAGGAAAATCAATGGAGTAAGGATGGAGGAATTTCTGAGAACCACCGCAACAACATTGTGAACCAACAGGCAGAGCAGAGATCTCTTACCACCAGAGCACACAAAGATACACAAAATGACCCTTGGATCTCCAAGAATGGACATAAAATCTGCCCTCAGAAGACCCCATTGTTACATTCTTTAGCTCAGGAGAACAGGATTCTGGCTGACAGTAACATGATTACAACAAAAGGATGCGCACTGCAAGAAAAACCTTATACCATAAGTAGCAAGCAAGGAAGACGAAGTGACCGCTATGCCACTACTTTGCTCAATGAGATCCAAGAAAAGAGAGCCCAGCTTCAAAAGAGCCGGAGTGCTGCTAACCTAAATTGTCCTAGAGAATCTGAGGAGGACCTAGGGGTCTGGAAGTCTACAGAGACATCGACATCCTCTTCAGATGGATCTTTTACAAGCACCTACAAAGACCACCTGAAAGAGGCACAAGCTCGAGTTCTACAGGCCACGTCATTTAAAAGGAGAGATCTGGAGCTTCCAGAGAATGAAACATTTCAAGGTCAGTTAGGCACAAAGTCAGATTCTACCAATGGCCATGTATCCCGCATTGGAAGTCGAAAGCGTTTCCCCCTGGACAAAAGGGTCCATTCTTTCTCAGAGCCTGACAAGATCAATGAAGTGGGTGTAGAAGAAAAAGCCTCACAACAAGCAACTCTTGGCTCCTTTGTAGATAGATTTAAGTTCTTTGAAGGAGCTTCTAGACCAACATTCTCCAAGCCCATCCCAAGGAAATCCCAACTGAACATCAGTGAAAGCGTCGGCGGAGGAGAAAATAGGTTTACTTTGCTTGTAGGTGAAAATGATAGAAAGTCTACATCAAAACAGCAATTCAATAACACCACAGCTGAAGAACAGCAGCGACTAGGCACTTTTGCAGAGTATGAGGCAACATGGAACTTGCAGAGGAAGTCAATAGGAGGAAGAACATCCAGCAGATATCACTCTGCAGAGAACATTTTGGATTCAGGGAAAGAAGAAGGTAACAACATGGTGTGCATCCATGAAAGATCCAGGTCCTCTCCTTCCGCAGATTTTCATGGGGAAGTAAGTTATTATAATTTTTTGGTTATCCAGTAAGCAATGCCTGAACTGAGACATCCATGGATGTCTGTTACTGGGCCTGTTATTGGTCTGAATTTTGTTGTTACTGGTCTGTCTTGATTTTGTCTCGTTGATTTGGTATATAAGGTTGACATCTTGCATATTACTGCAATAGTCGTCTTTGTTCCATTATGCTTATTATAGAGAATTTAAAAAAAAAACTTTTTTGTGTTCATAGGGCGTGCTTTCTGCTTTAATCTCAGATATTGCAATTAAGTTGAGTTTCTTTTTGCATAATAAAAGCTGTCATTGCACTACTGCCATTCTGGCTGATGATAAGATAATGATAATGATTGAATTACCACTTAAACAGAAGAGCAGTTACAGAGAAAAAGGGTACATTTTAGGTGATTATACTTTAGTTGTAATGGAGGCAGTTCTGCACTATTTCTCGAATTTAGCAAACATACACTGTTAGTGGTAGGATATTAAATGCTTTATAGGTTGACTTTCCTATACTGTAAATGTTGGTTGTTGTTAACTTGTTGCTTTCTTTGCTGCAAAGTAATTTAGAAATCCTGATCCACAATGCTATTCTGATAAAGGGCTCAGTGTGTGTTAACTTATTGTTAACTGATGTTTCCTTCCCTTTTCCCCTCTAGAAAATCAGTCTGTCTACAGAGAAGCCTGTGGCAGCGTCTCATCCAGAACACACACTAGACCCAGAGAAAATTCATAGTGAAAGGTTAGACTCTATCTTAACTTGTCCAAAATCTGTTTAAGATACCAAATAAATTATAACGATGCTAGGATTTCTGGCGTTCTAGCTACTATACCTCATTTAACAAGACCACAGCTCTGAAGAAACATGAGCAAGGGACAGCACTGTCTAAATGGTTAAATGTAAATGTAGCGTGAAACCTAGACTTTGTGACTGAAGGAAAATCCAATTCTAAGGCAATATTTTAAATCCAGCTTTTGTATAATGTTCTCTTCTCAGGTCGACATTTCTGTATTCTAAATTCTTTATTCTAATATTTTCAGATACTGGATTTTTGATTTCCATGAGCTGTAAGACATAATCATCAAAATTAAAACAAAAAGAGGCTTGAAATATTTCCCTTTATGTGTAATGAATCTAGAATATATGAAAGTTCCAC
This sequence comes from Ictalurus punctatus, assembly GCF_001660625.3. Lineage (NCBI taxonomy): Eukaryota > Metazoa > Chordata > Actinopteri > Siluriformes > Ictaluridae > Ictalurus > Ictalurus punctatus. Next base: position 23,345,565 of record NC_030425.2, read on the forward strand.
TTTTTGAATTAAATTACGGAAAAAATTGAACTTTTCCACAATATTCACATTTTTGGAGCTGTACCTGTATAATATAGTTATACCAATAGTGTAATATATTGTATGCAATGTATGTGGATAACAACAACAACAACAAAACAACAACAACAACAACAATAATAATAATAATAATAATAATTCTTTATGCTCTAAATAATGCTCAGTCCTGCCAATGTATACCTAATAACTTTTCTACATATGTCAAAAAAAACAGACTCTTAAAATACAGTAAATCTATCTTCCATTTTTTCCCCCAGTTCTGTCTTATTTTGTTGAAACCTCATTATAACTTTAAAATACCAGCTTTCAATTCTAAAACATATTATTCAGGAACTTCTATGAATTATTCAATAACTATAGCACAACTAATTTCAAAAAGTACGTGTTTGGGCGCTAAGTATAATTTTATAATATTTGGAGGTACTTTGGATTAAAGGAGAGTTAATATCTTCTCCTCTCTTCTGTGCTGCCATGAACACTGTAATGTAGATTCCAGGTTGAATAGCAGGCTAGCAGGCTATGTGTCTGGTGGTAAGTGTGTCAGTTTAGCCAGTTGAAACTGCTTGGATTGCCAGCAACAGAAACTTTTTAGCTCCACCAAGACTGCACTGTAAACTGACTCCATTCTATAGAGAAGGTAGACAAGGACGGATTTAAAGTGAACGCCATAATCTGTTATTATTATAACACAAAAAAGATCATGCTTGAGGTCTGAATAATCATTTAGATCGGTACATGTGCGTGTTTTCTGTCACAGTGCATCTGAAAAGGGTCAGAATCAACTCAACATTTCTGACCCTCTGAGGTCCAGCAGAAGGAATGATCTGGAACACAGAGACATAACACAGCCTCTGAACTCAACCCACATCACAAAAGGATCTTGCCCACCATCTTCATACCCTCATCATCTCCGTTTTCAAGACTCAATATTCAAGCTTTCATCTAGCAATAAAGGCAGTGCAACACAAAAGCCTAGTGACCACAATGACAACGAATCCACACAGCTAGAAACCACATCCTCATCCTCTCTGAGTAACTCCCAGCAGACAGATCCACATGCTGCTACAACACCACAGAGTGACTGGACGTGGTATAATGGCGAACCAATCCCTTCTGTGGTACCTTCAGCAACACCCAAATTCCCTTTCCCTCATTGTGGTAGTGAATTGACTGCACCCTCAAAATATGGGTATTCACAGGGGTCTTCAATTTCACCCCAGAAGCTTACTGATGAACTCCTTGCCAGCGTGCAGTATTCAGATATTCACAGGTGACCACTCAGATGTTTCATCATAATTCCCACAAGTTTGAGTCTTGCTTTATTTTAAATGTTTAATTTAGTAAAGGTCTTTTTTTTCTACACTCAAAGGTTCTTTGGATAGTTTTTATCTTCCAAAAGGGGCTCTGCTTGGAACCCTCTCTAAAAGGCAAACGTTGTAGGGTTCTAGACTTTTGCTTGAACCACTGCAAATTGATTATTTTATGATAACAGCATTTTCCAAAGTGGTTAATTCCTTGTATAACAGCAATTTGACGACAGTTGCATTGTTTTTCATTTATTAATAAACAACACTGTTTATAGTTCAATTGAATGAAAGTTCCTGTTATCACTTACATTATAGCATTATAACATTGAATTACAATTGGCACTACACTACACTTCTAGAAAATTTATCAGCACCTTCAGATCAATCAGATTCGAGAATAGCCTTGTGGAATAATATTACATGACATGCTTTTTTTTTTTTTTTTTTAAAGTTATCTATGATGCGTTGCTATTTTGCAATAACAAGTTATCTGTCTCCCAATGTAGTAACCTAAAGGAGAACACAACAGAGCCCAGCTCTGCCGTGAAAAACATTCCCATGAGGATTGTCCATGCAGAAGGCAGCTCTGATACAGAAACTAAGCATTATCTGGTTCCCACTGAGTCACCTGGAGGCACTGATAAAGGGTTTACACACCAGCTAAACCTACCGTGCTCTCCAGAGCAGCCTCCTTCCCTTTTCCATGCCGTGCAATTGAGTTCTTCAGAAGTCCACAAGATGGACAGCACAGAGACAGTGAGTGCAGCTCCCACTGGCCTCTCTGAGGAGGATGAGAAGAGAGAAGAACTAGCCAGAGACATCATGGGAATGGATAAGAGTCTAGTAGACATTTTGGATCAGAGCAAGATGAAGACTACTATGGACCTGATGGAAGGGATCTACCCTCAGGGAGAGCAGCTTCTAGAGGGTTTACAGCAAAGGAGAAAATCGGCTTCAAAGCAATCTCCCAAAAGCACACAGGAGAAGTGAGTACATGTTGTGTTTGAGTATGAGAGAGGCAGTTTAGATTAGTGATGTTACACTCAACCTCCAGATGTCTGAATGATTAGGGCTAATTCAACAGGGCTGCAGAATACTAAATATTACACAGTTTGTGGATTTAGGTTTTGTCTCTGTATCAACAAGAATAACCTTTGCCGTCCTCTGCTGGTGTAATAATGCATATTATTTTAACACTTTATATCTTTATATATAAAAAAATTTGTTGCAGTGTGAAAAGTTCCTGTTGGTATGAGTCACAGCAGCAGACTTCTTATCCTGTTGGTCCCCAGGGTTTTTTGTACACATGTATATAGTGGTCAATTTATATTTAATCTTAATTATTAAATTGTGTCACATATTTAAAAATGCCTGAATTTCATTGTTTATCTCAGTGTATTTGGATCTGTTCTTGCAATTTGAAAATTGTTGTTTTTTCATCACGCATATTTGCAATTACCCATTATCTATCTGATTTGCAGAGCCGACGACAAAACGGCCGCCTCGGCCTCTCTAGCGACGAGCTCTTCATACTACAGCACATCAGCTCCCAAAGCCGAGCTCCTGATTAAGATGAAGGACATGCAAGAGCAGATGAAGGAACAGGGCTCTGAAGATGAACTTGAATATGATCTGACAAATAAGAAGGTACAGCCATTTCACTCAAGTTTTTTAACACAAAATCACTATTTAATTAGTGTTTCTAAAAGAGTCTAAATTAGGTTAAGCAGTAGCGATTGAAATTGCCAGAATTTCAGTTCTGAACATCAAAACTGAAAAAGCAATGTATGAAATACACACAAAATACATGATGAAATACACATTTATGTAATTGTTCACCCATTTGTAGTCACCCAGCCAAGACAACATTTTGCAATCTAGCTACAAAGCTAACGTTGTTAATAGAGGTAATAGTCTACCCAAGTCTCCATATACTTGCTTCAACTTACATCACGGAGATGTATTATCATATATATATATATATATGTGTGTGTGTGTATATATATATAATTATATATAAATAATAATAATAATAATAATAAGTGTACAATGTTACTATACTGTCATCTATGAATGAGGGAGTACAATTCCCCTCCTTCCGTACCCTTTGCAGCAGCAGCATGCTTCCCTTCTTTTCTATTCGTACTCGCTCAGCAGCGTAGCAGATCTAGTCCGCCAAGACCAAACCTATTTACACTCCATCTCTATCTATAAAAGCTCACAATTTCACGAGAGTTGTCATGGCTGAACTGGATTTGGTTTGAGGTTTTTTTTATACACAATTTTAAAAAAAAAGTACTATACATGTTAGCTACTCTTGTGCCTCCAGTGCCTCCAAAACTACACCCTCACATTTATAGTAGACCTGAACTCATGTACATGTTGTCTGTTGTCTGCAGCAGGAGCTGATTGACAGTCTGAGCAGGAAGTTGCAGGTACTGCGTGAGGCCAGAGAGAGTCTTTTGGAGGACATGCAGGACAACAACACCCTAGGTGAAGAGGTGGAGGACACCGTGCAGGCCATTTGCAAGCCCAATGAGCTGGACAAGTTCCGAATGTTTGTCGGAGACCTGGATAAAGTGGTCAGCCTGTTGCTCTCACTGTCAGGGAGACTGGCACGTGTGGAAAATGCACTTAATAACCTGGAGGAGGGTGTTTCAGCTGAGGAGAAGGTACGCCATCTTGAAAATGATACCGAATGCATTCGTTTACTTTTAGTAGACAAATACTTTGAGAGGGTAGACTTTTGAGTGGTGAAATTATCTGATCACACCTCTATTTTTTCTTTTGGCCTAATGTCTCTGTATATAGCACACACTAACAGAAAAACGGAAGCTGCTGATTCGCCAGCATGAAGACGCCAAGGAGCTGAAGGAGAACCTGGACCGAAGGGAACGCCTGGTCTTTGAAATCCTGGCTAGCTACTTGAGCGAGGACTGCCTCGCCGACTACCAGCACTTTGTGAAGATGAAGTCGGCCCTCATCATTGAGCAGAGAAAGCTTGAGGACCGGATTAAACTGGGAGAGGAGCAACTCAAGTGTCTGAAGGACAGCCTGCCTCTGGAGCAGAGACTGGGCTACTGAACTTAATTTAACTTAATTTAAACTGAGAGGTGACAGATTGGTATGTTCAGCACTGTGGCACCTTGACCTTTCTGTAATTACACAAGTAGTCTTAGAAGAAGTTACTCAGTGAATGGGTATTCTATACAATCTATTCAATCTGGCAGATTAAGCTAAGTTGTTAATTGGATCATTTTTTTATTTTAATAAATGTGAATTTTTTTCATGTACTGAGGTAATTATGAATTATTGCTCTGGATTGTTGTGTGTCTTTGCTCTCTTTAAAGGAATAAGTCAGCAGATTTAGAGCTAATATCTTTTTACTGCATTTATAACGTGTGCGTGATCACCACAGACGATACTTTTGGAACATTTCCCAGTACCGAGAATAGAAAGGACACTTACTTATAATCAGTGTCTAAGTCAAGAAGCTGAATTCTGTCAGCAAATCATTAAAATGTTTGACTGTATTACAAATTCAATACTACTACCTGTTATACTCAAACAATAAAATTCTTAAAATGAGAGGCATATGAAAAAAATGTCTTGCAAAAGCTGTTCTTATGGAGTTTTGTCCAAAATGGAATTTTATCCAACACTATAGCAATGTAATAATAGATCATTACTGTTACCTGTGGTTTTGCAACGGATACAAATTCCTTTGAAGAATTCCTGAAAGCCTTCTACAAATATTTATTCATTCATCTTCATGGATCTGGAGTTTATTCCAGGAACACTGGGTGTGAAACAGAAATACATCCTGGATGGGATGCCAATCCCATGCCTACAAAAATAATTGTTTCTCACAAATGTTTATTGGTCCAGTAACTGCAAGAACTGTATATAGACGTCCATTATAAGTGACTTTAGGAGGTTTTTTAAAATTTATTTTTACCACAGGGAAATGTGCTGAAACTGCCCATGGTCAACATAGAACCAGATGTAGTAGATAAATTTCAGGTTGCTAAAAATTTGAATCCTTATGTCTGAGAGTGTGCATACTTGACCTCAAATGGATTACTATATACAATTATGTTGTTTTTTTTTTTTTTTTTTTTCCAGTTTGTGTTATGTAACCTCTTCCTTCTTGACTTATCCTACCTTAGCTGGTGCATTTACAGTGAGGGAAAAAAGTATTTGATCCCCTGCTGATTTTGTATGTTTGCCCACTGACAAAGAAATGATCATTCTATAATTTTAATGGTAGATTTATTTGAACAGTGAGAGACAGAATAACAACAACAAAAAATCCAGAAAAATGCATGTCAAAAATGTTATAAATTGATTTGCATTTTAATGAGGGAAATATGTATTTGACCCCTCTGCAAAACATGACTTAGTACTTGGTGGCAAAACCCTTGTTGGCAATCACAGAGGTCAGACGTTTCTTGTAGTTGGCCAGCAGGTTTGCACACATCTCAGGAGGGATTTTGTCCCACTCCTCTTTGCAGATCTTCTCCAAGTCATTAAGGTTTCAAGGCTGACGTTTGGCAACTTGAACCTTCAGCTCCCTCCACAGATTTTCTATGGGATTAAGGTCTGGAGACTGGCTAGGCCACTCCAGGACCTTAATGTGCTTCTTCTTGAGCCACTCCTTTGTTGCCTTGGCCGTATGTTTTGGGTCATCGTCATGCTGGAATACCCATCCACGACCCATTTTCAATGCCCTGGCTGAGGGAAGGAGGTTCTCACCCAAGATTTGACGGTACATGGCCCCGTCCATCGTCCCTTTGATGCGGTGAAGTTGTCCTGTCCCCTTAGCAGAAAAACACCCCCAAAGCATAATGTTTCCACCTCCATGTTTGACGGTGGAGATGGTGTTCTTGGGGTCATAGGCAGCATTCCTCCTCCTCCAAACACGGCGAGTTGAGTTGATGCCAAAGAGCTCCATTTTGGTCTCATCTGACCACAACACTCACCCAGTTGTCCTCTGAATCATTCAGATGTTCATTGGCAAACTTCAGACGGGCATGTATATATGCTTTCTTGAGCAGGGGGACCTTGCGGGCGCTGCAGGATTTCAGTCCTTCACAGCGTAGTGTGTACCAATTGTTTTCTTGGTGACTATGGTCCCAGCTGCCTTGAGATCATTGACAAGATCCTCCTGTGTAGTTTTGGGCTGATTCCTCACTGTTCTCATGATCATTGCAACTCCACGAGGTGAGATCTTGCATGGAGCCCCAGGCCAAGGGAGATTAACAGTTCTTTTGTGTTTCTTCTATTTGCGAATAATTGCACCAACTGTTGTCACCTTCTCACCAAGCTGCTTGGCAATGGTCTTGTAGCCCATTCCAGACTTGTGTAGGTCTACAATCTTGTCCCTGACATCCTTGGAGAGCTCTTTGGTCTTGGCCATGGTGGAGAGTTTGGAATCTGACTGATTGATTGCTTCTGTGGACAGGTGTCTTTTATACAGGTAACAAGCTGAGATTGGGAGCACTCCCTTTAAGAGTGTGCTCCTAATCTCAGCTCGTTACCTGTATAAAAGACACCTGGGAGCCAGAAATCTTTCTGATTGAGAGGGGGTCAAATACTTATTTTCCTCATTAAAATGCAAATCAATTTATAACATTTTTGAGATGCGTTTTTCTGGATTTTCTTGTTGTTATTCTGTCTCACTGTTCAAATAAATCTACCATTAAAATTAGAGACTGATCATTTCTTTGTCAGTGGGCAAACATACAAAATCAGTAGGGGATCAAATACTTTTTTCCCTCACTGTATGAGCTATCATTTATTTATTTATTTTTTAGAGAATGACCTGAATGAGGCGATAAAGCGTCATTTTAGTAATGTTGTACTATATTGTGCATTAAGAATTTAATAATGTTTCCTCACAGGTGTATTATGTTGTTTATAAATTAAGAAGTATTATATTAGAGCATATAAACAATTTCAAGGTGATATACACTTACTGGCCACTTTAATATAAACACTTGTATAACTGCTCATTCATGCGATTATCCATTCAGCCAGCCAAATGGAAGCAGTGTAATGCTTGAAATTACACATAAAACAACAGAATGGGGGAAAACATGATCTCAGTTACCTTGACTGTGGTACGGGTGTTGGTGCCAATATATATACTGTAAGAAGACACACAGAGAATAGGACAAAAACAAAAAACATCCAGTGAGTAGAAGCACCATGACACGTTATAGTCACTGAAATCACATTTTTCCCATTCTGATGTTTGATGTGAACATTACTTAAAGCTCTTGACCTGTATCTACATGAATTTATGCAATGGACTGCTGCCACATGATTGGCTGATTACATAATTTCACGAATGAGCAGGAGTACAGATACTGGCCACTATTAAATTGATGAGTATGTGTATGTCTTAAGTCTTCAATACTTGGGTAAATATCTTTAAAAAAAAAAAAAAAAAAAAGCTACATATTGAGGTAGAATGTATCAGGTGAAAAGCAGGTCATGACCTGTTTTGAGTATGATGCAACCTTAGCTTCTTCTTACAGATGACTCCAAAATTTCCTCAAAGCTTTCTGGTGCTACAGAAATGACTGATCCTTAAAGGGACAGTGCACAGTCAAGTCACTGAGCAACCACATAGTACTTTATTTATTTAAGATCCTAAAGCTCAGATGATGTAGTCCACCATCATCATAAAACGACAACTATGAACACACAGAGCATGAACTGGTGTATTTCAAATTCCAGCATTAAATGGGTGATGAAGTATAATTTCAGCTTGTCTTTGTATTTTTCTTACAAAGTTGGGCCATGTGGACTTCGTAAAAATACCACACCCTCTAACCAACTAATCTTTCTGTGATTTTTCTCATATATTCTGTCACAGTTACTGGAATCATGCCCCATTTCATGTTCATTGCGCCATAATGTTTCATTGCTTTGATGGTAGAAATGTAATCATTTTTGTCTTATCTCTCAGGATTTTATTGTACCATTTCAGCCAGCGTTACAATGTCTAACCTTAACAGTATCTGTGACGTAGGATGTCATGCCCCAGCATCTGAGAGGTGTGTGTATGGGCAGTTAATAATTGACACATACAATTTTTTCTATATTTGCTCTGAATGGCTGCGAGAAGGAAGTGAGGCTTTTACCGAGTTTAATTGACATTGGACAGCTTAAGGTGAGGAGAGCTTTTAAAAAAATCATTTTTCCCATCATCTAGATTTTCTGAATGGATTTTTGTTTAGTTGTTTTATATTTGAGGCATAATAACAGATAAGTGTCTGACTGATTTGATATCATTTTGGATTACAGTATTTTAAGGTTCTAAAGTAAAATTTAAATAGGCAGTTTAGACATAAAAGTAATCAAGTATTCAAATCCAAAGAAGTATGTTGATTCCATTTGTCAGTTTGCTAGTTACCTTCTGTAATCTAGTTAGTTAAATTAGCTAGCTATTTACGTTTTGTAGATTAGCTTGTTAAATGAGTGAGCTCGGATTGTTTTCTAAATGATATGTAGACACTTTTTGTCTTTCATCCATGTAGACTTTTGCCTCCATACATCTAAGCAAGATTTTGTACAGTATGGGTTCCTAATACTTTTTCCACCTCTGTCTGTAATTAGTGGTATTTTTTTTTCTTGTTGAGATTTTCACAGAAAAAGAGATTTAAAGGCATTGTAAAGCTTTTATGCCTACAAAGCTTATTGTTTTTTTTTATTTTATTTTATTAGAAATGATTTGTTATCCTTGTACACTAGCAAATAAAATCTGTTGTTGTGACATAATCAGCAGATATGGCTGAGGTACAATAGAGATGTTGATTTCAATAAATGCAACAGTTCAGTTTTCAGTTGTTTGTCTGGTGATTGCTGATATGATGTACTGTAATTTATTTTTAATTAAAAAGCTGGTTTAACTTTAAGAAATACATTTTGGGTGAATCTCTTTATTATCCTTTATTGCTGTATAGCATCACTAATGTGAACTGTAAATGGACTTTTGCTTTGCAGTTTTGTTTGTTTGCAGTTTGCTTTTGCATTATCAGTTCTGTGGCGATTTTTTTGTTGATGTATTTCTTCCCCCGTGTGTTTACTTCCTTAAACAGGCTCAGTTTGTTCCTGCTAATTTAACTGCCTACATCCTCTCTCTCTTTCTCTCTCTCTCTCTCTCTCTCTCTCTCTCTCTCTCTCTCTCTCCCCCACCCCTCTCTCTCTCTCTCTCTCTCTCTCTCTCTCTCTCTCTCTCTCTCTCTCTCTCTCTCTCTCCCTCTCTCTCATTCTCTTTCTCTATCTCTCTAAGGGACGCTGCTGGTGTGTTTGTCAGGTTTCTTGGAGACAGGACGAGAGGACCTGCATAGAGATCTCAGTCCATTTCAGATAAATCAACTCAAGCGCACACTATTACACAGATTCCATTCAGTTAGGAAGAGTGTATGCTTTACCTGACAATGGAAGAAGGTAAAATGGTGTACATCGGACACTAAAAGCTAGTGTATCATGCCATACCTGGCCCACACTGCCCATGCCCAGTTTGTGGCATTCTGGGTGGGTGCGATTGGCTGGATCCTCACCATCGTAACAATTGGCTTGGTGGAGTGGAGGGTGTGGGAGGTATCCAACCTGTCCATCATCACCTCTGGTCTGGCCTGGGTGGGCATCTGGAGGGTGTGCTTTTTCAGCAATGTACTTGTCACATCTGGGTACCAGGTCATGTACTGCCAGCGAATGCAACTGACAGACGCTTACATGCCTAATGAGATTGCTGTTGCTCAGGCGTTCATGTTGCTGGCCTTCATCTTGGGATTTTTTGGTCAATCCAGCATCATTTATGGACTCAGGAACATCTACTTTGGACTTGATGAGACCAGATCTATCACACTGGCTTTTTCCTTCGGTGGGGGACTTTTGTTACTTGCTGGTGTGACCTCATTTATTCCTCTTTTCTGGAACTTAAGCGCCGTGGTGACTAACCAGACCATCAGTTTTCCACCTAACTTCAACATGCCCCCAGCTCCTGATAATCAGTATGTTGGTTCAGGTATCATTGTTGGAATTTTTGCATCCATCTTGGTGGTGTTGAGTGGAACAGTGTTCCTGTCCTACAAGCTACCAGAAGGACTGAGCTCCAAAATCAGACCTTCAAGGACAAAGGAGAACCACTGTGGACTGAGTGAAACTGGGATGGCAGTGCATGTAAAATCCGGACAAATGGCCGCGCAAGACAGAAAGAATGACCTAGGTATTGACAACCTGGCCTTCCAGTCCCAGAAGGATGGGTGAATGTAGGTTTTGATTTTTCAATCATGAACTTATGCTATGAATGCTTCGTAATATGACCGTGCATTGAAATGCTAGTGTTTTTGAAGGAGGTTGGGCCAGAATGTTTACAAGACAAACAATATTAGTGCAATTAAAGTGTGTGTGTCCTTTGGGTAGGACAGTAATTGGGAAGTTATTCATAAACATCCAAGTCACTTTTGATTTGACTCTTGATGCCAAGGCAACCAACTTAAACAGATACACAATCAAAGCTAATAATGTCTAAAGTGAACTATATTCTTAAACGTATTCTGGCACCTTGGTGTACGCTGTGCTCTGGGAATTATATATTTTCACGTGCATGTATATTGTTTTTGGCTTATTTAAAATTTACACCAGTGTCACTCTGGTAATGTTTGTGATTTTTTGTTTAATGAAAGTGAAAAAGCAAATGTAAATGATGACGAGATGAAAGAAAACATTGACTTCTGTGTTACTGTAAATGCAGCTTTATGTGTAATCCTGTACAGAGTTATACCACAGCACTTTTGAATACTTGATTCTGATTGGTCAGAAGGTATGGATTAATTTTCCATAACAGCATGGCTCTTTGGAAGGAGCCTCCCATGACAGCGCTGTATAAAATTCAGATGTAAACCTTAGGTAACTTTAGGTTTTCTAATATGCGAAGGTGTTCAGGATGGAGGGCTTTGCACTTGACAAGGTGAATTTTTAGCCTTGTTAACTTGTTAACAAGAAAGAAAAAAGAGTGACAGGTAAAGGAATGACTGCTTATAGCTGTTACAATGTAAGTGATAACTTGTTTTGTGAATGTTCCACAACATTCAATATAACTATAAATGAATAATACGTATGTATTCATATCGTAAAAATACGTCACTTTCATATCATAAAAAATTACATAATTGCTCTGGTATAAGAGGAATAAATACTCCAGGATGTGCTGCTATTGGAAAATTGTGTTGTATTCCTTACTTAGCATAGCTCCTTTTGTTCAAAGACACTGCCCTGGTACTAACTGATGTAACAGCTGCCTGTAAATTCTGGTTATAACTATGTGAATTATGTTTAATTAGGCCTTGGATTAGGATTCACAAAAGTATTTACTGATAAAAAAAGATCCAACAACTTTGACAGGGACTGAGGAGTCATGCTCCAAGCTTGATGGTGGATTATTTTCTTTATCTTCTTATAATGATCTCCCACTTTATCCACTTAATCCCAGGACATTTTCTTTTTTGTTTCACTGTAGTTACAACATTAATACACTTACAGTAATAATATGCTTTAGAATTAATAACCGAATATTTAAGGGATTCAAATTATTATTGTATTTTTTTCCCTTTCTTTTTACTACATGTTATTTGCTGAGCTGGATGTTGGACAGGTGGAGGGTTTATGGTTCTTTTATGTGCATTTAAGTGGCACCACTAAAGAAGTTGGCTAAAATATGGCACTTACAAATAAAGGCAGAGAGAAGGAGGCGTACTGGCACGAAACCATTTAAAAAAGAAAATAAGTAAAAAATGACAGTGCTTGCTGTTTCAGCAAAATAAACAATCAACTAACAGCACTTCCTTAATTTTTTTTTTTATTGCATTTATACCACAGCAATTTTCCATTCTTTATTTATTAAAGAATGACACATCATAGTAATGATCTTTTATAGTTACATTTAATGTTGTGGAATGTCCAAGAATCAAGTTAGTTTCTGTTATCACATGTTATAAAAGCTATAAAACAGTCATGCCCTCACCAACCTATTCTCTCTCTCTCTCTCTCTCTCTCTCTCTCTCTCTCGCTCTCTCTCTCTCTCTCAGTTAATAGGACAAAAACAGAATGTATAGACAAAATATCTCTAAGACATTCTTTTTAATACCCAATCATGTTGCTGACCTGTTGCCAGTTAACCTGTTTAAACTGTTTCTTTTCAGTAACACTTACTTTTCCAGCCTTTTGTCGCCCCCATCCCAACTTTTTTGAGACGTGTTGTAGCCATCAAATTCAAAATTGCCTTATCTTTTTCCTTAAAATGGTACATTTCCTCAGTTTAAACATTTAATGTTTTCTATGTTCTATTGTGAATAACATATGGGTTTATGAGATTTGCAAATCTTTGCATTCTGTTTTTATTTTTATCAGGAAATATATATATATATATACATACACACGCATATATATACACACACACACACACAAATGCACACACACACACACACACACACACACACACACACACACACATATATATATATATATATATATATATATATATATATATATATATATATATATATATATATATATATATATATATATATATATATATATATATATATATGACACGCAGTATATGAAAACATGTAAACTTTTATGAGCTTCTCCATTGCTGGATTAGTTGAGGGATACATATAAAATGTTACAGAACTTGTAAACAATGAAACCTTATAGAAAATTTATACCTAAAGCCTGTATTTGTGACAGGTGTGTGTAATTACATTGTGAGGTGGACATTACTACTTTACATGATGTAGGGTTTGGCCTACATTTGAGAGGTCTTTATCCATGTAATAAGTTTTCTAGTCCCTGATTCACATTGTAAGTGTGTGCTCTGTAGTCCTTGACCCCTCTGGTCCCCCTGCCCATGTGAACCACAGCGGAAGATGGCAGTAGCAGGGCACGTGAGCGCCTCTTCAGCTTTCTCATAGCGGCATTAATTGTTAGTCTGGAAGTACAGCATGTGCCAACCTGGTTGTGTGTGTGCTCAGCACTGCGAACGGGCTGATGCTGGCAGAACAAAAGGCCTTTCTCAGCAGCCTGACTGGTTCAAAGTCAGGGGCAGGAGTCAGGACCTGCGATTTCTGCACAGCAGAGGGCAACTCATGATGATGAGATGTGAGTAATGACAAGTGTGGTATGTGTTCAAATTATACACTTGTTAAAATTTAGTCTCTGATACACAACAGTTACGGAAGGATAAATATTACCTTTATAGTATTGCAGAATTGTCTGATGGGAAATACTACCGTATGATATTTCAGTTATTCTTGTAGTGTACCTTTAGTATTAACCGTCTACACTCACCAAGAACTTGAATAGGAACACCAGTACCTCTGCTCATTAATTTGTCCAAGCAATCAATTATTTACATTTATATATCAATTTACATTTATGGCATCTGGCAGACATTCTTTTCCAGAGTGACTTAAAGAAGTGCTTTGTAGTCTCTATCAAAAACACACCCCTATGCCAGTTCACTAGGTCAGGTAGTAAGAGTATAATCCATCTAAAAACTCTGCTGGAGTGAACAGTACAGTATGAAAATAAAGATACAATACAAGGATTTTTTTTAACTGAGTGCTAATTTAAGTGCTTGACCATGTAGTATAATGCAGCAGAAGTGCCATCCATAAAATTATGCAGATACAGTTTGAGAGCGTCAGTAAATGTGCTTAGCAGAAAAGCATCTCAGATCACACAACACATCACACATTCAGGTGAATAGGCTACAACAGCAGAAAACCACATCAGGTTCCACTTCTGTCAACTAAAAAAACAGGAATCTGAAGTTGAGACAGTAACTGTAAAGTTTGGGTGAGCCTGCTGCAACCTCAGATTCCTGTTCTTGGCTGAGAAAAGTGGAATCCAATGTAGATCTCTGTTATTGTAGCCCATCTGCCTCAGGGATTGTTGTGTTGTGCATTCTCAGATGGCTGTAATGAGTGGTTATTTGCGTTATCATAGCCTTCCTGTCAGCTCAGACCAATCTGGCCAGCTCGAACCAATTCTCATTTGACCTCTCTCTTCAAAAAGGTGTTTCCACTTGCAAAACTGCCACTCACTGGAGGCTTTTTGCTCTCCCACACCATTCTGTGCACACTCTAGAGACTGCTGTGTGTGAAAATCCATGGAGGTCAACAATTTTTGAACTACTCAAACCAGCCGAACAAACTTACCACAGTCAAAGATCACATTTTGAACCATTCTGATGTCTGATGTGAAAATGAAATGAAACTCTTGACCTGTATCTGCATGGTTTTTATGCATTGTGCTGCTGCCATAGGATTGGCTGACTGGATAATTGCCCACATGAGCCATTGTACAGGTGTACAAGACACAAATATCCCTAATAGAAATAATGAAGTAATATTATGATTGATAAAGTTAAATAGAGGGAGTTATCTTCTCCTCCTTTTCTCTTTGGAGATCAGATCCTGAAGATGAATTTCGAAATCCACGTGCTTCATTTGCACAAAGGAAGTGGGCAGGAAATGTGCAGCTAGTGAGGGGACCATGTGCTTGTTGTGGTGGTGAAGAAACCTTTGTATGTCTAAAGATGGTGAGATTAGCATACAAAGATAAATAGGTCCATTGTGGAAGCCCAACAAAGAGAGCTTTACACACACACACACACACACACACACACACACACACACACACACACACACACACACACACACACACACACACACACACACACACACACAGCGGCAGTGGGACACTTCAAAGGAAGATGATAAACCACTGCCCAAGAAAAATGAAACAGTTTTGAGAACTGCTGAGAAAGTGTAAATGATGTCTTGAGCCAGCTTGTGCAACTGTATCATCATTAAAGTGGTCATTAACTGTAGCTTAGTGTAGCAGTGCAGACAGGAGGATCAGGGAAGATTACACTCAACTGCTGTTTCCCAAATTCCTGCTTGGTCAGGTTTCTTTTAAAGGAACAAAGTTTGGCGCGTAGAAAACGAATCCATGAAATGTCCATTAATGCTGATTACAAATGGAATCAAAAAGAGTATGTAAAAACAGGCGACTTTATCTTTATTCCACTTTATTTCAATTTAGTGTTCACCACAGACATCACCCACCAGTACCATCTGTAGCAGAACAAAAGTGTTTTTGATGGAACCTGTTCTGGTTTTATTTTACTTAATGAACAGAATTCTAAATGATGGTGTAGACATAATACATGGATATAACCTCACACGATATATATATATATATCTCGTTTTATAAGATATATAAATTTGTATAAATAGAAAAAAAATCCAAACAAAGATTGCACCTGAAAGAAATCACAAAAGTCAGAACCCTGTGATGTGATAGATATAGTTATAACGTAAAAGCACTAACTGTTAAAACATAAAATACATAATTTTCCATCCCCCTGTTTGAAGTATTTAAATCATTAATCATGTCCTTTACAGTAAATTGCTAAAATTTGTTCTTGTGAAGATGCTACAGTGTTTTTAAATGATATATATATATTTTTACATTACCTTTCTGTCTTTTATTCCACACATTTCATGATCAGATTTTGGCATGACCTTTTAACAATAAGATTAGAATAATAATTAAAAAAATACATTTCTGTTTTATCATCTGTGGGTAGGGCGTAGGAAAACAACCCAACATCGTGCAAACTTCAAAATGTCATCGCATCCAAAAGTCTTTGGATCACATGCTGTATATCAAATTGTCTTTTTCATTACTGATATGCACACGTTACAGTAGCAGTGGAAAAACTTTCTCAGAAAGTTTATGCTGCATAATAATTGATTATATGTTTGGGGATTAATGCTGAAGTACAAACAATCAAATTGAAATAGACTACTCTGTACAGTAACATGTACAGATGAAAGAATTAGGAACATGTAAGTATGGGCAAACACTGACGAGGCCAAGCAAAATAAATTGTGATGCAACGCAGTCCTGTAACTCTCCTGCAGGCACAGCTACACAGTTATTAAACATGCAGACAAAAAATAAAGACGCTAACCAGACTTGAATAATATGTTTTAGGTCTGATGCAATTACAGAACACTGAATCTCACAGCTGAAACACTGACCTTGTGTTGATGATGCAAACCCAATGCACTATATTAGTTTCCCTTAGTCTGTATTAATCCACTTATCTAGCAAAGCAGCTATATTATTATATAGTATACTTTCTAACCGGTTTTTGGGCAACTAAGCCATGGGACTAGGCAACAAATTAGAGTTTTCACTTAGCTTCTGGGCTAGCTAATAATTTGTTGATGTGTCCACCCCTGCACATATACCAACACTCTCTTGCTGTGTGCCATAACTTACATTTTCCAAGCATGTACAATAAAAAAAGCTCATAAATACTACGTTTTAACCACTTTATATTGCTTGAACTGATTTGTTACGGTATTCTGTGTGGAGTGTGAAATTAAAACACTGAAATATATCAATGAAATTACCTTTGTTTAAAACAAAAACAGTGAAATAGCAGCAGCTTGTAATTTTGCACATTATGTCCAGTGCAGTAGTTCCATCTCACAAAAATATTATCTATGTGGTGTAGTGGTATGTGATTACTGGAAGCAGAATATTTTTTAAAAAATTGTCCCCTAACGCATATCACACATATTCTGTCCTCCTTCGTGGTGAAAGTTCAGGGCTGGCATGTCCTCCTCGTAGTGGCACGGACTCTGGCAGTGGACACGGTACATCTTGCAGACAGATGCAGGAGGTAATAAGCAATGATCCAGCTACAATGTACAGAAGTGCTGCAGTCCAGCCCCAGAACAGAGCCTGACCAAACTCCCAGCGTGGAACCACATCAGGAACGGACTCATCGAAGAACCTCAAAACGGTCAGGTGGGCTATGTAGGAGACGGGAACCAGACCCATAACTCCTGCAGTGAAGCACAGCACTCCCCCCACCATCTTCAGCATCTTCTTCTCTCTAAGGGTCTCAGTACCTTTACAGCTGTTGACCAAGTTGATGCCTGGGATTGCAAAAGATATTCCCATGAAACCGGTAGCCAAGGTGGCACACATAAGGATCCGAGCCAAGCGGATATCTGGAGGGAGTCCAAGGAGGCTGTCGTACGGCCGGCACTCCAGAATGCCCAGCTCCTGCACCACACACGTCCCCCACAATCCCAGCTCGTAGCTCTCAGCAGGAAGGAGAGCGGTGGACAGCGTGAGCCACTGGGACATCAGAGTGGTGGTCAATGAGAAGAGCCAGGCGCTCAGAGAGAAGAACAAACCAAGAAGCTCCAGAACACATACTCCCGGATCCATGATGTTACTCCAGAGCTTATACTCGTGGAGAAATCTTTATAGCAGAGATGCCACTGTGCTGTCTGCGTCTCTAATGAGGCTCCTTTGAAGGAGTGTGCTTAACAGGCACAGCCAGAAGGATGGCATCGTTCTGACATGTTGCCCTCCTCTTGCTGATGTCGCGTCTGAGCTGCACTGATCAGCACTGAGGGAAATGTGCAGGAAAACAACAGCATTATTCACACATGCAAATCCAAACAGTCCCTCTCAGCACATGTGGGAAGAATACAGACAGGCCGGCTCAGAAATGCAGATTCTGCTAGTAGAATGGTGTGAATGTTCACATGCTTTACAAAGGTACTACTGCTTCCTATTCTGTTTTTTTAATCTTTGTAGTGGAAAAGATACAACTTGAAGACTAATGATTAAGATACACTTAAACGTTGAGAAAATGAGAAAATCTTTATGTTCTGCACTAAACCTAAATGTTAAGGCTACATTTTGCTTTCACTCTGGTCAAATCAGTGTTCACTGAATGCACACTTTTGGTTCTCACAAAGGTTTAAAACATACAGAGATCTTTTTTTTTTAACCAGGTGTGGCCACAAATTAATATATTCAAGTTTAGTTTCTCAAGATCTTGTGGTCAGGAAGTACTTAACTTGTGGTAGCTACTGTATTTTAAAATGAGTGAGACAGAGAAAACAGATGAATTAGACAACTCCACAGGACCCTAATCATGGAGATGATTGATTACACTGTATTTTAGTTCTGGAAAGACACACTGGAGTCACTGGCATTGGAAAATGTATATATATATATATATATATATATATATATATATATATATATATATATATATATATATATATATATATATATATATATATATATTCCAACATGTGGACTTACAGCAACTAAGTCTACATCAGGAGTTCTCTTTATTAACAAGCTTAAAAGTTTGCATCCTTGTTGACATGCTTTATTTATCTATCTATCTATCTATCTATCTATCTATCTATCTATCTATCTATCTATCTATCTATCTATCTATCTATTTAATTTTAACTGACTTAACACATGCATGTTTACAATGGCAAGTGTTTATTAAGGCATGAAAAGTCAAAGACTCAACCTACGAGTGGAAGCAAAATAAGTTAAAAAACAAAAACAAACCTGCTAAAGAGATTCTGAAAAATCCAAAACAAGAAGCAGGAGACAATCTCTTGTTGCCTCATTTGTTGGATAAAAGTGTCTGGAAAATGAATAAGTGCAAGTGAACATACAGTTTTTAATTCACAGTACTTTGGCAATTATTGGGTAAAAAGGGATATTTTATATATATGATGAGTGGTGGCAAGCACCATGTGTATTTCCCTTGTCCTCAGGGTACCTAGTCAAATAATAATAATAAAAGCTTCTGGGAGCAAACAGAATCAAACAAAAGGCTTTTCTTGCAGGCCACATCAGGGGACAGAGTGCAGTGCAGACGGTGACGTCCGCTGGTAGGAGTCTGAACATGGAAAGCACAGTGTGACAAAGAGAAGACAAAACAGGCAAAGCAATAACACCATTTTCGAAGTGGTCTCTGGAGTCCAATAATTCAACTAAGACACTTCCCTGAGATAACATTTGTGCAAAAAAGGCACAGAAGAGACTGTGTTTGGAGTATTATTCTGAAAATGCTGGAATGTAATAAGTCTATTTATATGTAATATGTCTATTTATATCTATATGCTAATAAGTATGATAAGAACCTAAAATGCTGATCTTTCAATATCTCTTTGGTTAATATCAACAGCTCTCTATGTTTATTGCGTTGTGTTACCACAGAGGGGCGCCAGTGCTCAATATTCAATATTCTCTTTCACATTTTGGCAAAAACCACCAAACATTCTGTACACATTTCCTAGATACTCTAGTACCAGTTTATAGTATATCCATAACCTAGTCTAGGACAAATATTTTGGCTCAACAGGACGTGTTTTTAATCTCTTTTCAAATATGTATGTCCATCTTTTTTTTTTTTTTTTTTTTTTTTTTTTTTTTTACAAGGTTTTAATAGGTAAATGGTTTAATCATATTTAGCCTCATACATAGGCTTCACTCAATGAAACGATTTTTTTTTGCACATGCTGAAGTTTATGCGCACTTCCAATTGCTGTGTTGACGTTCACAAACGCTCCTGATATCTTTCAATCGAGTCAGGTGATGCGTCTCAAATCGACAAAAATCGACCATACTTCCTCATATCAGAAACCTGACTGACCTGATTAGGTCATAAATGCTAGGGTGTGTCCCAAACGCGAATTATAGTTCATATATCAAACCGGTGGATCATTTTTGCCAGTTGGTAAATGCTGACAGGAATCAGCTTCTATGAATAGCTAGGAATTGGAATAATGTCTAACTGTTATTAATGCTGCAAAATAACACAACAGTAAGCCAATTAGAAAGCTTGACTTGATTAATTTAGTCAAGTAATAAGGAAACGAGAACATAATGTACTCAGGTTAAAACAATGGTATTTTGGTAGCTTGTCAGACTAAAGCGGCAGTCCTAAAACTAGGTTTTAGCGCTCCACTGACTTCCTTTCAAACGCATCTGAAAACGGCAGACCGGAAACGCAAGCTCGTGCGTAGAATTTTTGTACTACGCTGCGTGATGAAAGTTCAAATTTGTTGAACTCTGACCTGCGTAATCGTATCACGTAAAGACGTGCGACCAACAGTTGATCACGAAAAGAAATTCCAAAATGGAAGCGCTAATTTTACCGAGCTATCCTGTACTTTACAGTACAGCTTTGAAAGATTATAAAAACAACTTAAAAAGAGCGTTTGCCTGGTTTGCAGTGTCGCTGAAAACAGTTACAGAAGGCATATTTAACAGATGGAAACATAAAATTATTTTTTAATTGCTTCAAATATTGTCTGACATTTTACTACTGTGAAACGTCATTACATATGAAAACTTCAATGCCCTGAAGTATGTTGATGTCATTTCCTGTTCCCGCCCATATTCGCAGCCTAGTGTGACCGCGGCATAAAACTGGATATTTTCAGAAAGGATTTGCCGATTTGAGACGCACCCAGTTGCATGCTGGGAAAGTGACGGCTATTTTATTTACCAGCTTCTTGCTAGCTGTTTTATTTTATGGCAGCCATAAAGTGGCGCTTTAAATGATTATTGCGTATTTAATAATGATTAAACAGGTATAAGTGAACGGATATACAACAATTATTTAATAATAAAGAATGGCAGAGGCAGAAGGTAAGCAGGGCGCTAATGTAATGTGCATGCATGAAATTGTAAATGTCCGCTCTGGGAATTTAAATTGCACCTGTTTCACAGCTCGAATTTATAAACATGAATGATATCAATGACAGGAATAATTGTGTTCATACTGTAGTGGTGTCATAGTCATTTGGTCTCTCCTGCTTGGAGCTTTTGTTGACGTTTCGCTGTTTTTATGTAAATTCACAGCTATGTTAAGCGTTCAGACGTGTTCTACACTTCAGTAAAATAAAATGCAAATTATTCTTAAATGTAAATAAAATGCTAATTATTCCTATATAAACATGTTAGTTAATAGTTAATAGTCTTCATAAGATGTTCGCATCATCAATGTGGCACTGAATATTGCCAGACCAATAATTTCTAGATATCTGGAACATATTTTAGTTTCTTCCTCAGCACACATATAGTGTAGTGGAAAACATAATAAATAAAATATGCATTTTTCGCTCTTTTCATGTTTATAAAGTAGTTATAACACACAGCTAGTTTATTAAATGTCTAAATCTACATATCTATACATGCCATTCATGTCTATGGAATATATCTTTTATGCATTTTTCATTCTTAACAACAGAGCACGATCTTATAATAACTGTGAATATAATTGAATAAACACGATGATACATAATAATAAATCATATAACTAGTAAAATATGATGAAAAACAAAAACATCAATGAGATGATATCTATTAAAACATACTTTTTCATCTGTTGGATTTTATAAAACCCTGTCCTCAAACAGACAAAGGATGAAAATGAATAAATATATTATTTATATTATTTAATTACTGAGTTTTCTTAATAATACTGTAACCATTTTTATGTCGATATTCTGTACACAGCTATTTAGCAATATGTTATCAAGACATTTTAGCTATCAGAAATAAATAAACACACACTGGGTTATAATTATGACTAAATATTGCATTTATTACTATGATAAATAATTATTGTAAAATGCTTTTACATTTTATGTGACACATTATCCTAAGCAAAACGCGTGTGTCAGTAAGGAATGGATTGTCCCGGAATCACATGACCATGTAGATCTGTGATTTATAACCAGGAGGTCTGTGAATGTTTTCTTTTTAACATTAAAAGATGGATATTCATATCTACTACTATAATGCTGTTCTAGTTATTATTATTTCTTATAGTCTTAAGCCTTATTCACTGGTCACAGGATTAAAAGAGTTTTTAATCTGAAGCAAATTATCTTAAAACAATATGTATAAATAACAATGTCCCTTTTAATCTTACTGTCATTTTTTATAAAAGTAGAAAACTGCTGAATATGGAAATACAAATTTTTTAAATCTATATTTTAAGAGTAACTAATTTGGGTTGTGAGGGTGAAAAGTGGCAATAAATAAATATAATATGTGTCTAATATACTAAAGTAAAACCCCGGCAGGCAGTGAGGGAATCTGGCAGGCTTTGGGGAGAGCGACATTGGCTGCGTCCGAAATCACGTACTATGACAAGTACGTACTGCACGGCCGTTCAAACAGTACATACTAATCAGTATGTGTTTGTATTATGACTACAATCCCAGATATACTACATCCGCCATGTTAGCATTGTTGTGTGACCTTCGACGTCGTCCTAAACGCTAAAATCTTAAAGGGGCCACCAGATTAAAGCAGCTGCACTAACAGCAAAATGCACATCAGGAAAGTTAACTGAATTAGTAATTTAATGTGGGCGGGGTTAACAGGCTGAGGTAAATTCGTTGACTTTGTCTTGTTTCAACCAACAAGTTAGTAATTTATTCGGGTATTGTTAAACCAAGTTTAACCAAAGTTTAATACTTAAAAAGAGCCGATGCGCTGTCTTCCACAATTTGTTTTTCTGAGCTCGTCATCACCAGTTCCGTTACATTATGGGAATTTTTGACTAATGTAGTGTCCATCGGTTGCATACTGCAAAATCTCACTGGAAGCAGTACGCCATTTGGGTATTTCTCACCTACTGTTTCTCACCTACTGGAAATTCGGACATACTACCCCTCTGGCGTACTACTTTTCGCCTACTGTGTAATAAGGTAGTACGCCATTTCGGACGCAGCCACTGTCGTCGTCTTCTTCTTCTTCTTCTTCTTTTTAGGGCTTCATTTAGCCAACTGAAATCCCTCCAAAACAGACTCAAAATAAAAATTAATAAAAAGCAAAACAACATTTCCATTGTTGTCAGTCTGTTTGCTATGGAGTTACATTTGTGCCAAAACTAAACAAATAAATATGCCATTTTGCAAACAAACACAATCTGCTTTGCCAAGGAAAACTCGACTCTCTAACAAACAGAAAGCGATTTTCTCACAAATGTGTTGCTGCGGATTTTCTCACAAATGCAACTAAGCAACTTCCTCTACCAAACCAACAGATGGCGCTATTGGTCAATTTAGACTAGTCTCCCTGGAGAAGCATTACAACATGCATTATAGTACACCGCAATAGAGTTTTCATGTCACACACGTTACATGTATGTAACCATCACTTCCGTAGGGTGGGGAACTGTAGTATGTTGTAAAAACCGCACTTGTAAGTCTTGTTCATTCTTGACCTGTAGACCATGTTGTTAGGTTTGTTTTTTGTTAGCTGATAGTGTGATCTTTTCTTAAGTGATCAGCAATGCCACCTCCACAGAGGAAATGAATGGGGCTGGGAACCTGATGGACTTCCTAGATGAGCCCATTCCTGATGTGGGCACATATGAGGATTTCCACACCATCGACTGGCTCAGGGAGAAATCCAGAGACACCGACCGCCACAGGAAGGTATGAGAGCCAGACAAGTTTAACAACTTCATGAATTGGAATTACAGAAATGTAAGAGCTGATGAAACTGAAAACCCTTTGAATGAGTGGTGAAATGCAGTGGACAAACTACTTATAATAATATATTAAGATGAATGTCCTAATAAGGTGTAGGGTCACACTTTGCCTCCTGAACAGGTTTAATGATGCCTGAAATGTTTAATTTAGTGTTTGTGTTTCTGGACAACTGACCATCACACCCATCACATTCTAGATTTAGTCCCAGATTTTAACCCCTTATGCAGTTATAATAACCTGTACTCTTCTGGGAAGGTTTTCCACTAGATTTTGCAGTGTGGCTGTAGGGCCACATGACAGCCACATGACCATTACTGAGGTCAGGATGTTGGGTGAGGAGGTCTGGGGTTCAGTCTGTGTTCCAGTTCATCGCAAAAGTGTTCAGTGGGGTTGAGGTCAGGGCTTTGTGCATGCCACTCAAGTTGCTCTGCTCCAACCTTGGCAAACCATGTCTTTATGGAATTCAGTTTGTGCACAGGGGCATTGTCATACTGGAACAGGTTCAGGCCTCTTAGTTCCAGTGAAGGGAAATTGTAATGCTACAGCATACAAAGACATCCTACACAATCGTGTGCTTCCAACTTTGTGGTAACAGTTTGAGGAAGATCTACATATGGGTGTGATGGTCAGGTGTCCACAAATTTTTGGCCATATATTGTAACTCCTACTGAATGGTAATACTGTCCTTAGATTCGTAACAAGAGGAAGGAGTCTATCTGGGAGTTTGTAAAGAGCCTACTGGATGCCTGGTCGGGATGGGTGGTCATGCTGCTTATCGGACTATTGTCAGGTACACAGCTCAGTGGCTGTATGTGGGAATGATCAGCACTGACTGGCTGATGGTCGGAGTGATGATTCCCTTCCTTCTGCCACAGGCACATTGGCTGGCGTGATAGACCTGGCTGTGGACTGGATGACGGACCTGAAGGAGGGAGTTTGTCTGTCTGCATTCTGGTACAGCCATGAGCAGTGCTGCTGGACATCTAACGAGACTACTTTTGCCGACAGGGACAAATGTCCTCAGTGGCAGAAATGGGCTGAGTTGATGACGGGACACACTGAGGTAGGGGTGAACACAAGCTGATACTCATCTACTGTTGAATAAAATGTTCATATATACAGTCATTTCATATAGTCAGGCACTAATAGTTTCAACAAGGCTTCAGTGATCCATCCGTCCATCTATTTTCTATGCCGGTTATTCTACAGGGTCGCCTATCCCAGGGAGCATGGGGCATAGGGAGGGGTACACCCTGGACGAGATGCCAGTCCATTGCAGGGCACAATCACATACATATTCACACACCCATTCGTACACTACAGACACTTTGGACATGCCAATCAGCCTACCATGCATGTGTTTGGACTGGGGTAGGGAACTGGAGTACCTGGAGGAAACCCTCGCAGCATGGGGAGAACATGCAAACTCCACACACAGGGCCGTGGTTTGAATCGAACCCTAAACCCTGGAGGTGTGAGGCGAAAATGTTCTTTTTATTTTTATTTTTATTTATTTATTTATTTATTTTTATAAATTTAACATTTAAAGAGCCATTACTTTTGCTTGATTGATGATATTTTCACCTCATATAGTCTCACATTGCATACTCTAAAGACTCTAAAAACCAGCTTATACTTACACCCTCCCTTCCTGCTTCAGTGGATAATCTAACCTGAATACTATAGACTTGTACCTCCTAAGAATCATTTTTATCTGTCTGTCCAGAAGAAGATGGATTCCCTTTTGAGTTTGGTTCTTCTCAAGGTTATTTCTTCATGTCATCTCAGGGTGTTTTTTCTTGCCTTTGGTTTGCTCATTAGGGATCTAAATCTACATCCCAATTTTTGTAAAGCTGCTTTGTGTGCTCTTGTTAAAAAAAAATAATTCAATTGATTTCCAGCAATACAGATCATGTCATGGAACCTTAATATCAGCTGATTTTATATTGGTCAGGCTGTACAGTATAATGTAGTAGTGTGTAGTGCCAACTACAGTAAATTGACTGAACAGAAATTCAAAGGATGACTGAATTACGTTTTCTCTTGTGTATTGTGCTTAGGGTGCTGGAGCATATGTGTTAAATTACTTCCTGTACGTGCTATGGGCGCTGTTCTTCTCCTTCCTGGCAGTGTCTCTGGTTCGAGTGTTTGCTCCCTATGCCTGTGGATCAGGAATACCAGAGGTAAGTGGTTCTATATGAGAACCAAAACACAAATGTGCTTTTAGGATGATGTCAGAAATTATTTAACATGGAATTGAATATCTCAGGGTGATGATCTTCCTAGGTGCAGTAAACCTATGGCAAATGTAAACACTAGAATAATGCAAGAGTAGTTTTATTTATTGTGTAGTCAGTACAATAGACTACAGGCTGTGACAATGTGATCCAAATGTGTTTATATATTATACATTATTTAAACTGAACTGAATTCTTTTGTTTGCCAGATTAAGACAATCCTGAGTGGGTTTATAATCCGAGGTTATCTGGGGAAGTGGACCCTGCTGATTAAGACGGTCACTCTGGTGCTGGCCGTGTCGTCCGGTCTCAGTCTGGGAAAGGAAGGGCCACTGGTGCATGTGGCCTGCTGCTGTGGAAACCTCTTCTGTAGCCTTTTCTCTAAATACAGCAGGAATGAAGGCAAACGTAGAGAGGTGAAAAGCACTGCTGGCTTATGTTATGATCGTTTAATAGACAACAAGCCAAACTCTTTTAATTAATTTTTTATGTTGATCCTGCAGTTACTAATATTGTATTGTATTGTATTGTGTTGTATTGTACTGTGTTTGTGGGATCCGTAGGTTTTATCGGCTGCAGCGGCTGCTGGAGTGTCTGTGGCTTTTGGTGCTCCGATAGGTGGAGTACTTTTCAGCTTAGAGGAGGTACTTACATCACAGTAAACAGTGTCTTCTTAAATCTCAGCCAAATGTGCATCCCTACCTGACATGGAGCGTAGTGTACGGCATCACAAACTGAATTTATTCATAAGGCTCATTGAATCAGTTTTGTAAAGAAGTGATGAGGAGGTTTTAAATGGAAAAAAGTGAGTTTAGATTTTAGTTAAGACTAATCCATATATTTTTCTTTTCTATAAATACTGAAAGTCTTTTATTGGAATTCCTGAGTACGCATACAGTAATTAACACAGCTTCCTGTGCCTCTTTTAGGTGAGTTATTACTTCCCTCTAAAGACTCTGTGGCGTTCGTTCTTCGCTGCGCTGGTTGCCGCCTTCACACTGCGCTCTATCAACCCATTCGGCAACAACCGCCTGGTGCTATTCTATGTGGAATATCACACACCGTGGTACATGGCCGAACTAGTTCCCTTCATCCTGCTTGGGGTATTCGGGGGCCTCTGGGGCACCCTGTTTATCCGAGGCAACATTGCTTGGTGTCGCCGCAGGAAGACCACTCGCCTAGGCAAGTACCCTGTTCTGGAGGTAATCGTGGTGACGGGCATCACAGCCATCTTGGCTTTCCCCAACCCGTACACACGCCGCAGCACCAGCGAGCTCATCTCAGAGTTATTTAATGACTGTGGTGCTCTCGAGTCCTCCCAACTCTGCGATTACATCAATAACCCCAATATGAGCCGTCCAGAGGATGATATACCAGACAGACCAGCCGGGCCAGGGGTCTACAGCGCCCTCTGGCAGTTGGCACTCGCACTGATCTTTAAGATAGTCATCACCATCTTTACTTTTGGCATGAAGGTAGGGCATTGTTTTTATACAATTGTGTAAGTCATTACTCATTAATAATTTTTAATATACATATATTAAGCAAGTATTTTTTTAAATAAAATATTTTCTGTTTTCTGCGCTGCTGTTGCTGCCGTTTCACCCAGATCCCATCAGGGTTATTCATCCCCAGTATGGCGGTTGGAGCCATTGCTGGACGGATAGTGGGCATTGCCGTGGAGCAGATGGCCTACCACCACCACGACTGGATCATCTTTAAGAACTGGTGTCGTCCTGGTGCAGACTGCGTAACCCCAGGCCTCTACGCCATGGTAGGGGCCGCAGCATGTCTCGGTAAGACAGTATAGCGTAATCGAGGCGCTGCTTTACTGAGCTAATTTACATTTATGCTTAATTTTGTGGTCTAAGCTGTATTGTACTCGTAACAACATGAATGTGGTTGTAGACTTGATCTAGTTATAGTTATGTTATAGTCAGAGTCTGTTTGCACCAAGAATTGGTTATTTTGGTTGAGTGTTAAGCTATATTTAAACCTAGGTGAGATCTAAAACCTGGGTGTGACCAGCCACTGAATAACCTGATTGGTATCATTTCCATTTCCAGAAATGAAGAAGACATTAAAAAACAAGTGACTATAGCCTATAATGATTTTTTTTTGTATATACTATAAGAAAGCAGCTTTGACTAGAAGGCTTTGCATGGACCATTAATTTTGTGTTGAGCAAAAGGTAATTAACTAAATAATTCAATTATACAATAAACAGGAACAATAAAAGGATTTACTTCTTGCCTCATCTTTGGTAAAAACTATGAGCAGCAGAAAGACGTATAAAATTTGTGCAACTCTGCTATACAGGTAATTCATGTATGTGAAAAGAAACCTGTGATAATTACTCAGGTGGCTCAGGTGGTAGTGCGGGTTGTCCACTAATTCTAGGGTTGGTGGTTAGAATCCTGGCCCCTCATGACTCCACATCCCGAAGTGTCCTTGGGCAAGACACTGAACCCCAAGTTGCTCCCAATAGCAAGCTAGCACCTTGCTTGGCAACTCTGCTGCCATTGGTGTGTGAATGAGAAACTGTTAAGTTTAAAACACTACATTATGTAAGTGCAAACCATTTATCATTCAACCAATTTCTGAAATATCTGTTTTGGGAGAAATATCTTTTATTTCAAACATATTTTATTTTATTTTGTCCCTTCCCTTAACTCGTCCCCACCTTTTCTCCCCCTCTCAGGTGGAGTCACTCGGATGACTGTATCTTTGGTGGTCATCATGTTCGAGCTGACTGGTGGGTTAGAGTACATTGTGCCGCTAATGGCTGCGGCTGTTACAAGTAAGTGGGTGGCGGATGCATTCAGTAAAGAGGGAATTTATGAGGCACACATCCGTCTGAACGGTTACCCATACCTGGACCAGGACGAGTTCACTCACCGCACGCTAGCCACTGATGTGATGCGACCACGCAGGAACGAGCCGCCACTCTCCGTCCTCACACAGGACTCCACCACCGTGGAGGACGTAGAGATGCTCATCAAAGAGACAGACTACAACGGCTTCCCCGTGGTCGTCTCACGCGAGTCCGAGAGACTCATCGGTTTTGTTCAGCGCAGGGATCTGACCCTAGCTATCAGTAAGCTCTGCCTTACACTCAATACAGTTCTGCAGGAAAGCAGAATTTTGATTTTATGAAGTATTAGATTCCACTTTATAGTTAGAGCTGGGCAATATTTGAATTTTATACCAGTAGGACACTTAATGTAATCTGCTGAGCTGATGTTCAGCTCTCTTAAAACACACAGTGTGTCAGCAGCCAATATCAGAAAGACAGGGAGCAGAAATTATTTTCCATGATGCCGGGCTCTACATACAACATTTATCTAGACATGAACAAAACTCAGCTCTTTTTATTTAACACAATATATTTGTCCACTTTTAAGTAACTTTTACTGACTTATTCGTTCTTTTAATGCAGGAATTAGATAACACATTCTTAATTTTAAGTATGTTTAACAAATTATGTTTCTTATGTTTTGTATTTCTTTTGTCTTATTATCTAACTCATGCCATCTTCTCTGTCCATGTAAATTTAGAGACTGCACGTCAGAAGCAGGATGGTGTGGTGAGTAACTCAGTGGTGTACTTCACGGAGGATGCACCCCAGCTGCCAGCATCAAACCCTCAGCCCCTGAAGCTGAGGCGCATCCTCAACCTCAGTCCCTTTACCGTCACTGACCACACACCCATGGAGACCGTGGTGGACATCTTTCGCAAGCTCGGCCTTCGCCAGTGCCTTGTCACTCGCAGTGGGTAAGAGCTCCTAATGAACACGTATCAGTGCGTAAAGAAAAAATACACCAACCTAGACCATGAATGTGTCAGTATGACTTGCCTTTAAATCGACAGTCCTGTTGTATACATATCCTAATAAATTAGTTCGCACATGAGTCCTGTGTACGTAAGCAGCAATGTTCACCAACTTTTGTTTATCTGGAGGATTGAAATCTAATATCCACTAGAGGGCACATCAGAGCTGAAATGTCTCTGCAAGGCAAGTTTGGGTTATGTTGGTCGGTAAACTGGAAAATAATCTGACAACTATATTTATGACTACAGACTGGAATGAAGTTGTTATACAACATTTACGTTTACATTTATGGCATTTGGCAGATGCCCTTATCCAGAGAGATTTACAGAAATGATTTGTAGTCTCTATAAAAAACAAACATCCTCATGCTAGTTCATTAGGTCAGAGACTAAGAGTACCATCAATCTAAAAACCCTGTTGGGGAGGTTAGTACATTATGGAAAAACACAAGAGAAGCATCTTTAATAAATTTTTTAACAAATACAAAAAATACAAGCTAGTTCCTCTGTAAAACCTTCTGCAATGGTAGTGGTGTTGCCATGGTTTCCTTTTCTGCATTTGCTCAATACTAAAATATACAACACTTTTGAGTAAATTGATGGTGTTTTTTCTTCTTTTTTTTTAAGTGTAATATATATTGACATAAAGCAGCTTTTTTTAAATGGGTGAGACATTTTCAAAAGATCACTGCTATAAGGAAGGAATAAAACATGGTGGAATGTGTTGTTATAGCAAACATATCAACAATGGGGTTGTGTGATGTGGTCCATTGCAAAACAGAATCACTGTTTCTGTTAACTGTTACATTCTGTGTAAACTCTAGAGAATGTTGTGGGTGAAATTCCCAGATCAGCAGTTATACTTCTGCTACCAACATCCATGCCACGATCAAAGTCACAGAGATGACACTTGTTCTCCATTCGGATGTTTGATGTGAACATTAACTGAAGCTCTCTACCTGCATCTACATGATCTTTTGCATTGTGCTGCTGTCACACGATTGGTTGATTAGATAACTGCATGAATGTGCAGTTGTATGGGTGTTCCTAATAAAGTGGACGCGGAGAGTGGTAATTCCGTTTTTTCTGACTTCATATTATGACATCATATTTCTCTGCTCCTTAGACGGTTACTCGGCATCATCACTAAGAAAGACGTGCTACGACACATGGCCCAAATGATGAACCAGGACCCTGAGTCGATCATGTTCAACTAAAATCTCCATCTCTGACCTTTCACCTTGTCACTCCAGTGAGCTCATGAACCTTACAGACTGTAAATAGTGCAACACTACTGTTACTGCAAGTATTTACTCATGTAGAAGTGTAATACCAAACCCTTATGTGTTTTGGGCCAAAAAAAAGATCAGAATCTGAAATGAGGCGCTTGGATGCTGTGCATGGCAACGTTTAGAGGCAATCAGGTAAAATGAGATACAGTCACATATGTTCTTAAGGAAGGAACTCCCTCTTTATAGTATTCGAAGCTTGTTGTATGAACCCCAGCCTGTTTGTAAATGACAGTGGGTCTTCTGTAAAATATTCAAAGATAATAAGATATGATGTCAGAAGACAGTAATATGTTTCCAGCTGCCCTGGTTAGGATTCCTTTGTTGTTAAAAGGTCAGTGGATTTGTAACAATCTTTACATTGTCTCACAAGGTTGCTGTGCATCAGGTGCAAACAAGGTCAAGTGTTTTAAGCCACTGTAACTTGTGTTGATCTAACTGCTGCTGCCATCCTCCTTTTTTTTGTTAACTTAAATCTTTAGACTTTTCTGTTGTAATTTATAAAATATTCCCTATTGTAAGGGACGTGACAAATTGAAAACAAAACTCTTACGGGTCCATAAAAAGTCGTTTTACTCTGTTATACTCACAAAACAAATCAATGCACATTGAAGGTACTCTGTTTTATGCAGGTTTTGATTACAGAATGACGCATATGCTACTGAGTATATAATGAGCTCTTACATTTTAGGTATTCGGGAAAGCATCTGCATTTTTGCACCACAGGGCAGAATAGTTTGTCAGGAGTGTTGATGTGGCAACAGACCTGCCTTAAATATCAGGATTATGGTAGTACCACATTTAGCTCATATTTATTATTTTAATGTAAATATTTATTTAGATCTGATACAAAAAGTCAGATGTTGTGTTACATTTTTTTGTGATTGTGGTAAGTTTGTATATTATATGTGCACTTTCTGCATTTGCTCAGTACTAAAATGGCAGAGCTGTATTAAATGGTATGAACCTAATTGTTTTAATTGCCAGCTATATGCAAAAAACCTATAATGAATTAATAATTGAAAAAAAGGAAAAGGGAATCTGCTCATTTTCAACTTAAAGATATTAAAAACAATTATTAAATCATTTAATCAACTTCTGTACATCTTTCTTGAAGACTATTTCCCCCACCTGTTTCCAACTATTCCCATATGTTTGAGTAACCCAATTTCTGTAGCTGAAATGCACATTTGTTATATATACATACATACTATATATATACTTATGTCTTACTTTATAATTTCTAATCATTATCTATTTTATTCATGACAGCAAGCATTACATTTAACACCTGTATCTACAGCTGCATCTATAAAAATGCAAATATTGTGGAAAAGTCATTTTTTTTCTCCGTAATTTAATTCAAAAAGTGGAACTTTCATATATTGTAGGCTCATTACACACAAAGTGAAACATTTCAAGTTTTTGTTTTAATCTGGAGGATTATAGTTTATAGCTCATGAAAATCAAATCCATTATCCAAATCCATTATCTCAAAATATTAGAATAAAGAATTTATAATTCAGAAATGTCGACCTTCTGAAAAGTATGTTAATTTATGCACTCAATACTCAGTCGGGGCTTTAATCCTTTTACATGAATTACTGCATCAGTGCGGCGTGGCATGGAGGCAATCTTCATGTGGCACTGCTGAGGTGTTATGGAAGCCCAGGTTGCTTTGAAAGCGGCCTTCAGCTCGTCTGTATTGTTGGGTCTGGTGTCTCTCATAGATTCTCTATGGGGTTCAGGTCAGGTGAGTTGGCTGGCCAATGAAGCACTGTAATACCACGGTCAGCAAACCAGTTACTAGTAGTTTTGGCACTGTGGGCAGGTGCCAAGTCCTGCTGGAAAAGGAAATCAGCATCTCCCTAAAGCTCATCAGCAGATGGAAGCATGAAGTGCTCTAAAATCTCCTGGTAGACGCTGTATTGACTCTCGACTTGAGAAAACACAGTGGACCAACACCAGCAGATGACATGGCACCCCAAATCATCACTGACTGTGGAAACTTCACACTGGACTTCAAGCAACTTGGATTCTGTTCCTCTCCACTCTTACTCCAGACTCTGGGACCTTGATTTCCAAATGAAATGCAACATTTGCTTTCATTTTCCTCATGATTGTGGTTGTGTGTACTGAACCAGACTGAGAGATTAAAGGCTCAGGAAACTTTTGCACGTGTTTTGAGTTTATTAGCGCTTCTCAGGTCGACATTTCTGTATTATAAATTCTTTCTTCTAATATTTTGAGGTACTGGATTTTTTATTTCTGGGAGTTATAAGCCTTAATCATCAAGATTAAAACAAAACAAAACAAAAGGCTTGAAATATTTCACTTTACGTGTAATGAATCTAGAATATATAAAATTTCCACTTTGTGAATTAAATTACAGAAAAAAACCTAACTTTTCCACCATATTCTAATTTTTTGAGATGCACCTGTATACTGACTGTGCATGTCCCATCATACAGCTGGCCATATTTTAGTTCTAAGATACTGCTGCACTGTTGTTAGATAGGCATGGAGAAGATGGTGGGCAGTGAGCCGACAGGTGGGGGGTTGTACTTCTCCACCTGCATGAGCCGGCGCAGAATATCATCCCGATCCCTGGGCCAGCTGTACAGGTGTGTGTTCTGTAGCCAAAAGGGAACGTAGCTCTGAGGTCCATAAGCGAAATAAGAGAAACATACGGTGATTACTATTATTTGATTATAATACATAGTATATATTATATTTCAAACTTTTTCAAATATGTGCAAAAGGAAAGCACATTTCAGTAGTTTTCAGAGTTTTATAAAGAATTTCACTACGTGACAGGTTTGCCACACATATTCAAGTACAGTGCAGTGAAATTCTACCCTTATCATATCTCAGGTTGTTAAGAAGCTGAGGTTAAATATGATACGACACCCCTGGTTCAGAAACACAGACCGAAATAGTGTTATATCAGTTCTTTTTGTCTCTGGCCTTTCAAGTTAAGTAAAGATTGAGGTGTCAGTGCTACATTTCCAATTATTCATTAGCTGTATGCTTATATCCATCCATTCAATCAAAGTGTACAACTGTGCTGTTGATACATTATTTCAATGTATCAGCCATTTCTCTTTGGCAGGCCTTGGATTTGAACTCACACCCTTCTAGCAGTGAAGCTTAACTACTAAGCTAAAGACTTACCTTTTTAGCCCCAGGAAAAAGTACAGGAATAACCCTGAAGTTCCTGCAGCCATTCTGAATGAATTCACTCTGAAGCTGAGTAGCAAACAAAACACAAGCAGTACATTTACAGGAATTCATTTGGATGAAGCTATAAAGACAAAAACCATGGGTCACTGCACACCTGCTTGTGGATGTACACAGTGTTTGAGGTTCTCTCATCACAGTCCACACCTACGCCAGCACCTGTTACTGTCTCAAAATACTTCAGACTAATGACCATGATAATCAGGTAATCTTTCTGCAGAAAGAAAAAAAGGGCAATGAAGTAATCAAGTTGTAGTAATGGTTTCTTTTGACACAAATCTGCCAAGAATTGCCAAATATTTTGAGTCACTGTAACTTTGTAGAGCTCTAACGGCTTCTATCATACACAGTGCTATATTTGACTAGTACAGATGATACCACAGAGCTGTTGAATTCATGATTCTGATTCAGAAGGTATTGATGATTCATGTTCTGTAACAGCAGCTCTGGCAGAAGTTCTGGCTACAAGGTTTATATTAATGCTCTTGTTCTGATACAATATTGTTTCTAGAGTAAATGGATTATAAACGTGTGTAATCGCTTTTAATATGTTGATCAATTTTCATATGATATTGGAGGCTTTCTGTGACTAAACATTTATTTTAAATTTATGGAATGAGTCTCCAGTGTCAGCTCTTTGTAACGTAACATGGGAAAGACCTCAGAATGGAGTGCTTGGTGTGATTCGATTCCTCAGTAGCATGAAAAGCTGAATTTTTCTTTGCCTTATTACCTCAACAGAAAGAAAATAGAGAGGCTGGTAAGTGAACAAACTTGTTTTGTGGACGTTGCACACCATTAAATGTAACTGTAAAAAAAAAAATTATATGGGTAATGGATAAAAAAAAGTAAGGCTCTACTTCACATTGACAGTACTTTGATTTTGTGTTGGCTCCCTTTATATAATGAGTAATTGATATTGATTTTGGTTAAGATATTTATAAGATATTAAATGACAGGCACTCGGTTTGAAATGATATGCATACAAAAAAACCCAAAACAGGCCTTTACAGGCATTACCTCATTGAGATATCTTTCCATGCAGTCGATCTTACTGATGCTGTAGAGCTGCTGTTCAAAAACATCAATCTGGAGACATACATATGAGATGGAAATAATTCATCACTTCAGGATGCTTTTACAGAAGAACACTAGAAACGCAGATGCATATCCTCTTACGTGCATGTCAAAGCCGTTGTTCCTCAATAAGGCCACAAACTTGATGACCTCTTTAAGATGATCTTCGCTGTCTACCTCATATGTGACAAACACTTTTTCTACGCATGCAAGAGAGAAGAAAGTGAGAGAAGTAGACTAGTACATCCATGACATATTTCCATTTCCACTTATTCATATGGCAGAGACTCTTATCTATCATGACTTATAAAATGTGCAAACTGCTGAAGATGCAACAGTACAAAGTATCTGAGGACGTATTAGTATTAGAGACTAATGCTGCCTCGTATAATTGATAGAGTACTCTATAAGAAAGTGCATAAACAATCAATCAAAGGGTAGAGGGAAAAAAGAAGCCATGATCTTTGGATAGAGATTGTCTGAAGGGCAAAGAATTGAGATGCTTGGCCCTGAAGACACCTGGGTGTGTAGTTCCAAAGCAAGGTATGCTGAAACTGTAGTTCAGAGCACTATGAGGCCTTGAATACAAAGGCAATTTTTTAAATAGTGATCTCAGTAGTGACATTAAAAATGAGAGATCTTTGGGAGTTTAAAATTCAGGTAAGCAGAAGCATTCTGAATGCTCTGTAGAGGAAATGCACCACATGAAAGGAGTCTGGAAATGACTCAGTCTTGTATGAGAATTTGAGTTGTTTCTATAGTCAGGGAACCTGGTATTGTTGAGCATAGCATAACCAACAAAGACCAAAACTCAAGCCCCATTCAGTCAGTCTCTGTTCTTGGTGTGGGTTCCCCAAAAACTTATAGAGGAAGCATCACAGAGAAAGTCTGCTCAAATTTATTCAACAATTTTAAACCTTGTGTTGTAGCACACAGTGGCTATGAATGAATGTCTCATAAATTTCTGTTAGACAACTTACTGTTAAGACACTCACTCTGTTCCTGAGAAAGCTGTGTGCTGCGGACACTTTTCTGTCCAGGTCGAAAAGAAACGGCAGTGCTGTGGAAAGAAAACAACCACAAGCTTTCCACTTACTATATAATTCCACTTTGTTCATAAAGACTTGTGGAAAATATAGTCTGATCCCATTGAAAATGAGAAAAGTTTTTTTTTAATGTTGGGCTTTGCATGCCTTCATTTCTTCAACGATAGGTCCAAGCAAAATTCAGACAAACTGGAATAGATAGAGAACTTAGCAAATACCAAATAATAAGTCCTTACAATTTATTTAGTATATCCCTTTATTTTTATACTGCAATATTGTGAAAGGTGATTCAGCTACTCACTTCTTATTGCTACCCGGATCTGTGTATCCTAATAGCTCAGGATCTGTGGGATATAAGAAGAGTCAAGGCACAATATTTTACTTGCAGTGAAATATTCAGATTTGTTGAACACTCCACATTTACACTTGATGGAAGTCCAGGGGTTTTTAACAGGCTGTATCCAGATACCTTTGAGTCTGTTGGGTGGCTGATATCCAGGCCTGGGGATGAGATGATCCTGAGGGTTTACTTGGATTGGAACTGGACCATAGTACCCACTGTGGAGGCCATGGAGTGGCATCACCTGACTGGTGTGTACGGTAGATCCAGTTGCGTGAAAAGAGTGCAGAGAGCCAGGCTGATCCAGACTGTTAAGGCTGAGGCTGTGTGTACCTGGATGGAAATGATGCCAACTGGGAAAAACACAACCGGCCCCCAGGTAAGTCTGGTTTTCAGTAGAGGGCAAATACGATGGTAGACTGCTCGTTTGACCTCCTCCAAGACTTCTGCTATGGTAGAAGGGGTGAGCTCTCTGATCTCTTCTGTCAGTATCAACCCGGTTGGGGTAGAACACCTGCTGGCATGGTCTGGTTAATTGATCATTCTGGATCAATTTTACACAGGACTGGGTAAGACTGGGGCTCATAGGGTTGTGTTGGTGGCTAAATGTCTGTCCTTCCACCACCCTGCTGAGGGGAATGGAGTGATCGAGAGAGGTCTTTGAAGCTAGGGGAAGTCCAGAATGGAATTCCTCACTCTGTGTCTCATCATTTTCCTCAGGACAGTTAAGTAATTTGTGATGTTGTCCTTGATGAGCCATGTGGCTGTTGGAGCTGCAAAAAAACCCTCAATATATTACATAAGACATCCTTTTGTGCGGATTAAGTCACATTTTTAACCTTAATTACAACAAACTGCAAAACCGGACTTAAATTACTTTGGATGTCCTAGTACTCATGAGCACTCCCAATACAAGCACACTCTAAATTTGCTGAGTTAAAAGTAACCCAATTTGGGTGGATTTGGAACCTCAGCCTTGGGTCTAATATGGACTATACCAGCATAGTTTTTTAAATGAGTGAAGTTTGGTTAGGGTGTTTTAAAAAAAAAAAGCTACTTCATTGCTGGGCTGTAGATGCCCGAGTTGTTATAGTTACAGTGTGCACATCGCATGAACAGCTTTCTTTATATGAGCGCAAAAGAAGCTTCAGGCAGTGATTTTTATCTACAAAAAACAACTAATGTGTTAGGCTTCTGAGTTATGCAATAGAAAATTATTGGAAGATCATGATTTTGAATCCTGACGATGCCATAGCCGTCTGTATGAAAGCACATTTAGTGTGACAGCAGCTGTGTCACAGCAGCCTTGACTAAAACATTATAACTCAATATCATATGCATGTACATTTTATGAGCTATTATGAGCTGTGAATATCAAACATCGGATTAAAAATAATTTGACTGCAGTACTAAGCATTAATCTGAAATAAAGTTACAGTGATAAAGTGAAGTAATTTGAACTAATCTTTAAAATATTCTTATAAGAAATACTAATTCAGAAGGTTAACAGCGGCTATCAAGGCAAACTACATGTTAAAAATGTGTTGTAATTTGAATGCTTTAACCAAATTATAAATTAAACTAAATTAAATGAGAACCAGTGTGACAGACCACAGTGGAAAATTCCAGATATGTGGCTATAATTTTGCCCACTTGAGTATCACTCAATAAGCTATAAAGACACCAGAATTTTTAGAGATAAGAAGATCTATTGGATAAGAAGAGAAACGTATAAAGTAGCAAGTCCTGAGAGTGCTAATGACACTGGTTTCAATGTGACAGAGATTTACTAACTTATTTACTATTAACTATCAACTATAGAATAGAATCAGATAGGAAGCTAACCACCACATACTTACTCATTACCCATAACAGGAATAATAATGCTTTAAAACGTTTGTATCAGTCATGCATGCAATCAACAAAAAGGTGCTGACATTGACATTTGTTGTGTTTTTGTTCTTACGCCTTCACAGATAGGAACTAGAGCAGAAAAAATCTGAACTCACATTTGAAATCTGTCAAGGCCAGGTTTTGTGGTGCAAGAAAGAGGCCAGCATTTGCATGCCATAGGTGAAAAACTAGGCCTTTGCATACAGTACACCCAGGCACTTGTAAGTCCTTACATGCTAGTATTATTTACGGCTGCAAAAAAGCTCTCATACTATGTTTTCATTTTTGCAGACGTTGCAAGTACAAAAAAACCACAAGTGAGCCTTATCTATGCAAAGTTGTATCTACCTCCATTATCTGTGAAACACTTTGTAAAAAGCTCCTTTAGATAGAAAATTCAACAAACTCTGTCAGTTTACCAAAATTCATTTTTGGTAAACTAAACTGTATTAACGATTACTCAGTGTGCCTGCTTGATGTGATAGAAAGAAAGAAAAAACAGACTAAACAGGCTAAATTTGTTCTTAATAATCATGACAGTGCCGGTGTTGGACTGAAAGTAACTAGTAAGCCTCCCTGTTTCGCTTGACTATAAGTAAACTGATAAAGATAAATGTAAATATTATAAATTAACTAAAATAGCATAATAGTGCATTATGTAAATGATAAATTACACTTGTTACTGGTGACAAGCTGGTTAAAATTAAACATGCCTGAAATGTATAGACTTTTATGGATGACCCTTGTTGAAAATTAACAGATTAGCCCAATTAACAGATTAACCCAAAAAGAGTTAAACAATAAAAATAAATAAAATGAATAAATAATCGCAAACTTACTTGAGGATGGGTGAATGGTCAGCGCACCAGTCAGAAGATCTAATTTTTGTGCGTGTGTGTGTGTGTGTGTGTGTGTGTGTGTGTGTGTGTTTTGTGTACATTAGATGTTTAGTGAAAATAATGTACCATCAGTGGAAGTATAAGAAAAAGGCTGACCTATAGACCCACTGTGGGTGGGGCTTTACAGAGGCTGCCATAGAAACCATGGCGTGTACAACTGTACTATATAGTGTGTGAAACAGGTAAGCATGGTAATTGTGGTATTGTGGTCTCTTATGATGGAGCACCATTCTGACATACAATTAACTCCAGAATTGTTGGGCAGAAACCTTACGCATAATGATTAAAATTGTATGTCATACAATTGGAGAAATGTCTTTTTTTAATATAGCAGACATCGTTCTTATAGCTGTCAAAAGATTGTCAGGCTTGAAAAAGTGTTCTTGGAATGAAATAAAATCCATGTACAGGTACATGTCTCCAGTGGTGTACTTATAATTGTGACACCAACATTTGGCAGGAAAAATGCCACATAATGTCCCTGTGTTTAATATACCACCCACTGTGTGCATTTTTTATTTTATGTACCCATTTTTGCTTATTTTCTTAAAAAGTGCCAACTATGACAGCAAAATGTATTAATATCCACTTAAAAATGACTTTTCTTTCTCCACTCTCATTTGTTCCATCTCTCCTGCCCCTGCACCCATTCCCAATAAGCACAGGGCTTTCTTACCATTTTTGAAGCTTGATCCCATTTTTGGCATATTTCATCGGTGCATGAAAGTTGTGGTGCATGAACCCTTTAGAATTTTCTATTTTTCTGCATAAATATGACCGAAAGGACACAAGTCCTACAAGTAGATGAAGAGAACCCAAACAAATAAGACAAAATATTGTATTTGATCATTTATTTATGGATTAAAATGATCCAATATTACATATCTATGAGTGGCAAAAGTATGTGAATCTTTCATGATCTGGGTTGACCCCTTTTGCAGCAATAACTGCAACTCAAAGTTTCTGGTAACTGTTGATCAGTCCTGCACATCAGGAATTACAAAGATGGGTTAAGCAATGCAAACATGCACACATATGATGTAGATTTAGACCATAAACAAATCATAATGAAACTAAAGCCGAATCTCGGACATTTACTCAAATTTAGAAATCAGGTCTGGACCCTTTTTTTAATGTCCAAAAAAGAGGACATGTCTGACAAAGAGGACAAAGAGGACAAAGAGGACATATGGTCACCCTAACAAAAGCATTTCAGAGAACTATTTGTGTTAATTTCTACCAAATTAACTTTGTACAAAATTTAGTTGCGCACGTAGCAGGAGCTTGTTCACATGAGCCACAACTGGCAAGAGAGAACCAGAACTATACTCAAGCAGCTGTCTATATTGTGTTATGTCAAAAGATTCATTTTTTGGTTTTAAATGAAAAATATTGTAATCCTGATAGTATTCCCATTTTTTACTAAATGTACCTGTAATCTGATTACTTTGTTTTTTGATGTAAATGTAACGTATTACAGCAACCAGTTTTTTGTTTCCTGATTACATAACACAGTTACATGTATTCCGTTACCCCCAGGCCTCTGTATATCCTACACAATATAATACCCCTGCAAAAGCTACAAACTTTGGTCACAAATTTTGCATTATATACTTTCCTCAGAATAAAAATGGCACTTTATTTAATGTACCTTTGTGTACATCAGAAAAAGTGTTATGCAGTCCGTACAGGATTTCACAGTTTTTTTGTGATTACTGCGGCCAAAAATGATTTTGTTGCTATGTTTTTCAGTATTCGAATTTGTGGAGTTTTTTTTTTGTGCTTTTTGGCAGAAAACTACATGAATTGGCAAAATTGCAATTGCACAAAATTCGCACTGATGGTTGTTGGTAAATGTGGGTGTAGTCATGTTCGATGCACGTGACTTGAAGAGGGTTTTGGCTGAATGAGCATTTTGATGACATTGCATGGTGCGTTGTGACGACATCACATGACACATATTGGTCCATATTGGCAAGCTCCTCTGAATATTGTGGAGTTTTCTCAATTGTGCTTTAATTTCTGTTATTGTAAAATCCTGGCGGGACTGATTATGAATTCCTTTACTGTAGATCTTGGCTAGGACACTGCTGTAAAAGAGATTTTTCTCACTGATATATCAGATTTTTCTCAGTGAGTCTTTTTCCTGGTTAAATAAAGGTAAAATAAATAAATAAACTAAATGTATTATTTGTTGTGTTTTTAGATTTACTTAAGTTTGATATTTTTATATGAATACCCCAAGTTCCTATTATTCATCTGGTCAGCCTGTATCTATAGTAATGAGAGACAACTAGTGCAAGATAATTTACCATAATTGTCCAACCAGTACTGACTTTGGATTGATGCTAAAGAAATTTAATACAATTAAAACCAGAGACCATTAATGAATGCTTCACAAATGAATGCACATTTTATTGAATTTATAATAAATTGAATGAAAGGTTAATTAACGCATACTTTCATAACTAAATACAGAACAGAAATAACCATCAGTATTCTAAATTGTATAAATACCTAAATGTGTGGTGTTGAAGGGATTCTTACTTTAGCTTATTATTAACTCACTACCACCTGTAAAATGTAAATGAATTATTTTTGAATATTGGTCTGGATTCCCCTGGAAAGATTACATTGCATACAAATATGCAAAATGTCTCACTGATGCCCAGCTTAGCACACAATGAAACACTTTGCAATTCACTATGAGTCCAGATGTCACATAATGCTGGACTTGCCCAGTATTACCTTATAGTATTAATGTAGTATTTTACAGAGTTGGGGCTTCAACCACCTGTTGTTGCATTGCTAGAAAAAAAAAGCTAA
This sequence comes from Ictalurus punctatus, assembly GCF_001660625.3. NCBI lineage: Eukaryota > Metazoa > Chordata > Actinopteri > Siluriformes > Ictaluridae > Ictalurus > Ictalurus punctatus. The sequence goes on from NC_030425.2 coordinate 23,388,037, forward strand.
ATAATATTACAGTATTGAAACAATTGGTTATAGATTTCTTAAAGGAATCTTAACTATGGAAAGCTGGCATATACCGCATAATTAATTATCACTATATGAAAATTCACTTATGTTACTATGTAATAACGACATTGTTTTTTTGTTTTTTTTTTAAAGATGTTTTTGCTTGTTAAAAAATATTGTTTGTTTTACATATTTGACTTAAATTGACTTTAATTGGTTGTTACTGTAGCCACATTGCTATTCATGAAGTAACCTCTTCTTTTTGCTCTGTAAATCTCCTGAAAATTTTCTGTATGGTCCCACTGAATGCAGGAGTGGAAAAGTAGTAAACCAGAGGATTTAGCATGCTATTTAAATAGGTGAAGCAGACTGAAGTATAAAATGCCAGATTTGCATCATTGAAGTGTGAACACTCCTGGTACCAGACCTTCAGGATCAGAACAGAGATCCTTGAAACAGTGCTTGGCAGGAAGCAGATGAAAAAGATCAAGGCAACAATGAAAATGAAGTAGACAGCCCTCTTGACCTTGCCTGTGGTGTCCATCGTCTTGGTTTTCAGCTGCCATGTAATGCAGGCTGTACAGAAGATGATGATGCTGCCTGACACACAGAACTGGATCACATAAAAGGCACTGTACCAGACTGAAAATGGACGGTTGTCGAAGCATATGTTAAAACTCTCACACTGGATGCGGTTGCCGAGGCTGAAAAAATGGGCTGAACCCAGCAACTGAGATGACATAAGTAATACCATTGCCCATAAGCCTGCAGATACCCACATGGTGTAACTCAGGTTCATCCGGTTTAGACGGTGTAGTGGGTGCACAATTTTCAGGTAGCGGTCCACAGCCACGGCAGTGAGGAAGGAAATGCTGGCGGCCCTATTGGCTGTCAAAAGGAAGAGCATCATGCGACAGAAGGCATCTCCGAAGATCCAGTCCTGGCCCCTGATGTAGTAGTCGGCTCTGAATGGCATGAAGAAGAGCACCATTGAGTCAGCCACAGTCATTTGTGCCAGGTAGACGGAGTTTGACTTCCAGTTCTCCATGTGGAAAGCAAACATCCAGAGGGCAAAAATGTTCCCTGTGAGGCCAAAAATGAACTCCACAATCAGTATAGGGGGTAGGAGTTTGTCTAAAATAGGGTACTCAAAAGCACAACAAACTGAGGAGTTCCACATATTGGCATTACTGATGCAAAATGACCTTAGGAACTGTTTACTCTACACTGCTGTTTTATAACAGGCAAATAAGTAGATGCCATAGGCAAATACATAGGTGAAGAAAATGTCCAACTACTGGCCACGCTCTACCCCTATTATGATTTAAAAATGACACAGTAGACTGTGACATACAACATACATGAAAGTGCCATTAGTGAAACATAAGAGTAAAGATAAACAGTGAATGTGTTTTCATTTGTCCTAAACTTTTTTTACCCCCCAACCACGATTGATAACTCCAGCTGTGGTTTTGAATTGCAAGTAATGTTGACTTATATTAAAACTTACAAAAAAATTTTAAACTGAAAATGAAAAGAAAAAATAAAACTTAATCTGGTTATGGTAAATTGAAATAAATGCTACACATCAAAACATGTGCAAACCCTATGCTCCAAAAGGGCATATGGTCCACATCAAATATTTTTACTTTTGCACCCACATCCTTGGCACTCGTCACCTAAGACAACAGCACACTTTCAAATATAGGTGTAAAGCTCATTTAGTAGTTATCAGACACTTTTATCAGTGATCACTCTTGGCCTTTAAGATATCCTCCAAGACACCAACCAAAATAAAGAAGTGCTCCCCAGAGGAGATGCAGGACACACAGAGGAAAATGCCCAGGTGTGTGAAACAGGCTAAGAGCAGGAGCACACTGTACACCCTTGCCCAGCATACTGCCCACCAATGTACAGTCCATAGAAAACAAGCTATATGTCAGGGCCGAGTTTGTTTCCAACAAGACATGAGTAACTGCAATATCCTTTGGCTCACCAAAATGTGGCTTACCCTTAAGTACTGGACAAGGCCATTCTACCTGTGGAGTCGTTCTCCATTTTCTGTATGGACATAATGGAAGAGTCCTGTAAATCCAAAGGTGGGGGAGTCAACAACAACTGGTCTGTGATCAACAACAACTGGTCTGTTGCTAAGAATGTTTTCTCACCTTCCTGCTCAAATAACTTGTAACTTGTATAACTTTATAACTTGTATAAATTGCAACTAATGAGCAGATGCCACACCTTCTACCTGCCTCAAGAGTTTTCCTTGGTCATCTTCATGGCCGTTTACATCCCATCTCAAGCAGCCACGGACACTACCTTATCTGCACTTCAAGATACGCTCAACAACCCTCAGAACAAATATCTGGATGCTGTCTTCATTTATTTAACAGGGCTAAATTTAAACAGATAACGCCAAACTTCCACCAACATATTATGTGCCCTACCAGGGGGGGAAAGGCAATGGACCACTTCTACACTCTATTCAAGAAAGGGTACAAACCCACTTCTCTACCGTTATTTGGTAAATCGGACCATGCAACCATTTTTATCATACTGGAATATAAACAAAGGATGTTGTAGGAAGCCCTGCTATTGTGAGGGGTCAGACGGACCCTGGTGGTGAGAGTGCAGAACTGCAGTCCTGCAGAGGGTGGTGAGGACTCCTTAACTGATCACCTGGTCAACACTGCCCAGCATGCAGGTAATCAATATCAGTCATTGCTGGAGCAGAGCAGTTAAAATCTTCAAGGATCCTATATAACCCAATAAGCGACTGTTCTGATAACTGTGGTCTGGAAAGCACCTCCACAACCACATGGCCAGGTCTGACAGGCTAAGGAGGAGCTTCTTCCTCGAAACCATTAGAACTCTGAACTCCTGAACACTACTCCAACTCCTAACACTAATACACACACACACACACACACACACACACACACACACACACACACACACACACACACACACACACACACACACACAGCACCAGGACATTGCTCATATATTTGCACATGCACTGAACACTTTAGTGTATCTGTACATATACTTACATAGATACATACAGTGATGCTTGAAAGTTTATGAACCCTTTACAATTTTCTATATATCTGAATAAATATGACCAAAAACATCATCAGATTTTCACACAAGTCCTGAAAGTAGACAAACAGATCCAAGTTAAACAAATGAGACAAAAATATTATACTTGGTCATTTGTTTATTGAGGAAAATGATCCAATATTACATATCTGTGAGTGGCAAAAATCTATGAACCTCTAGGATTAGCAGTTTATTCTAAGGTGAAATTAGAGTCAGGTGTTTTCAATCACTGGGATGTTGATCAGGTGTGAATGAGCACCTTGTTTTATTTAAAGAATAGAGATCTATCAGAGTCTGATCTTCACAACACATGATTGTGGAAGTGTATCATGGCATGAACAAAGGAAATTTCTGAGGAGCTCAGAAAAAGAGTTGATGCTCATCAGGCTGGAAAAGTTTACAAAACAATCTAAATAGTTTGGACTCCACCAATCCAGAGTCAGACAGATTGTGTACAAATGGAGGAAATTCAAGACCATTATTACCCTCCCCAGGAGTGATGTACCAACAAAGATCAGTCTAAGAGCAAGAAGTGTAATAGTCTGTGAGGTCTTAAAGAAGCCAGGGTAACTTCTAAGCAACTAAAGGCCTCTCTCACATTGGCCAATTAATGAGTCCACCATCAGGAGAACACTGAACAGCAATGGTGTGCATTTCAGGGTTGCAAGGAGAAAGTCACTGTTCTCCAAAAAGAACATTCCTGCTCCTCTTCAGTTTGCTAAAGAATATGTGCACAAGTCAGAAGACTACTGGAAAAATGTTTTGTGAATAGATGAGACCAAAATAAAATTTTTGGTTTAAATGAGAAGTGATATGTTGGGAGAAAGGAAAACACTGCATTCCAGCATAAGAACCTTATTCAATCTGTGAAACATGCTGGTGATAATATCATGGTTTGGGCCTGTTTTGCTGTATCTGGGCAGGGACGACTCGCCATCATTGATGAAACAATGAATTCTGAATTATACCAGTGAATTCTACAAGAAAATGTCAGGACATCTGTCTGTGAACTGAATCTCAAGAGAAAGTCAGTCATCCAGCAAGTCAATGACCCTAAGCACACGTCATTCAACCAAAAAATGGTTAAAGAAGAATAAAGGTAATGTTTTGGAATGGCCAAGTCAAAGTACTGACCTTAACCCAATAGAAATGTTGTGGAAGGACCTGAAGCAAGCAGTTCATGTGAGGAAACCCACCAACATCCCAGAGTTGAAGCTGTTCTGTACTGATGAATAGGTTAAGATTCCTCCAAGCCGATGTGCAGGACTGATCAACAGTTACCTGAAACGTGTAGGTGCAGTTATTGCTGCACAATGGGGTCACACCAGATATTGAAAGCAAAGGTTCACATACCTTAGCCACTCACCGATGTGCAATATTCTGTCATTCTCTGCAATGAATAAATGAACATGTATAATATATTTCTCTCATTTATTTAATTGGGTTATCTTTATCTACTTTTAAGACTTGTGTGCTTTAGGTCATATTTATGCAGAAATATAGAAAATTCTAAAGGGTTCCTGCACCATAACATTCATGCACCAATGAAATATGCCAAAAATGCAAAAATGTAATCTAGTCAAGATAATGCCGCAGATGGCTGCCTCAGTGTGTTGGTGTGCATTGTTTTGTCTTCTTTTGTTTGTTAAAACAGTTGTTTGTGACAATACCGAGAGTTAATTCACCAGAGAAGAGCTCATGAACATCAGGGCCACAGTCCCTACAGATTTATTTCCTACCTTCATCGACACATCCATGAATTTACTGGACATTCTGGTCAAAGTGCCCTCACCTTTGCACATGCAGTCAAACGCCGGAGGAGGGGGAAGTGTGTTGGTGCTCTTGTGCGCCTCCGCCAATGCGGACATCGCACATGGCTACCAGGAATATTTCTCTCCAAGTAAGTTCACTGTGCTTCAAACTGGACTAACTTCAGCTACTGGTGGGGAAAAACAGAGACTTTTCTTCATCTTCCATCTTGTGCTTCATGGAAACGTTGCTTTATGTACTAATACTGGAGTCTGTGCTGCAGCTGGCAGGATTCCATATCTTCAGAGTGGATCGCCACACAGAACTTTCAGGGAAGAGGAAGGGATTTGTTTTTACACAAATAATGACTGGTGCAATGATGTGACAGTGATTTAGCAGTACTATTTTCTTGATCTTGAGTCATTTTTCATAAACTGCAAACCCTTCTACTCCTCACATGAGTTTGCTTCATTCATACTGGTCTGTGTTTACATACCATATAGTAATGTGCAGGATTGTCCTTGGCGACCTTAACATTGGTAACCTCACACATGAACTTCCCTAATACAGACACCTAATCTATTAAATGACCGACCAGAGAGGAGAACATTCTGGATCACTGCACGGGGACAGTGCTGCACTGGGTCACTCTGACCATGTCATGGTCCATCTGATTCCTGCTTACAGGCAAAAATTGAAGCTCTCCAAACCTGTTGTGAGGACATCAAAGCAGTGGACCAGGGAGACTGTGGAGGATCTTCAGGCATGCTTGGACTGTACTGAATGGGATGTATTCAGGACTGCTACCAAATATCTGGATGAGTACACAGAAGCTGTGACATCATTCATAAACTTCTGTGAGGATAGCTGTGTACCATCATGCACCAGGGTGAGTTACAACAATGACAAACCCTGGTTCACAGACAGCTAAGGCTGGAGAAAGAAGATGTGTTTAAGAGTGGGGACAGAATCAGGTTTAAATTGTCAAAGTACAAGTTCAGCAAGGTGGTGAGAGAAGCTAAACAGCTGTACTCTGAGAAACTACAACAGCAGTTCTTAGCCAATGACTCTGCTTTTGTCTGGAAAGGGCTCAGACAGATTACAAACTGCAAACCTACAGCCCCCACCCTGCTAACGATTTGCATCTGGCCAACAGCCTACTGTCACTTTGAAAGACAATGGGACAGTTCTGACACCATCTCCCATGACACCAGCCATCAGCTTCAGCTCCAGCCCACCAGCTTCACAACCTCCACACAGTAGGGGCTGGGGCCTCTCCACAGCTGCACACCTCAATGGCTCCCTCCCCCTCCTCCCCCACCACAGGCACAACTCTCTCCATCATGGAGAGAGATGTTAAAAGAGTCTTCAAGAGACAGAACAGCGGCAAAGCAGCTGGACAAGACTCTTCCTTTTGAAGTCTCTCCATCCACTCTGAAGTACTGTGCTGATCAGCTGTCTCCAGTGTTTACAGGCAGTCTTTAACACCTCACTGGAGATATGCCATGTGCCAGCATGCTTCAATACCTCCTCTATTATCCCTATCCCCAAAAAACCCAGGATCACAGGAGTTAATGACTATAGATCTGTCGCTCTGACATCTGTAGTAATGAAGTCCTTTGAGTGCCTCGTGCTGTCATACCTCAAATCCATCACAGACCCTCTCCTGGACCCTCTACAGTTTGCCTACAGAGCCAATAGGTCTGTAGATGATGCAGTTAACATGGCCCTCCACTTCATCCTCCAGAACCTGGACTCCTCAGGAACCTACGTCAGGATCCTGTTTGTGGATTTCATCTCCGCATTTAACACAATCATCCCGGCTCTGCTATAGGACAAGCTCTCCCAGATGAGTGTGCCAGATGAGTGTGCCAGATGAGTGTGCCAGATGAGTGTGCCAGATGAGTGGGTCAGTGGTGGCTTGGCGGTAAAGGCTCTGGGTTACTGATTGGAAGGTCGGGGGTTCAAGCCCCAGTACTGCCAAGTTGCCACTGTTGGGCCCTAGAGCAAGCCTTCTCTGCTCCAGGGTAACTGTATCATGGCTGACCCTGCGCTCTGACCCTAGCTTCCTGACATGCTGGGTATGCGAAGAAAAGAATTTCACTGTGCTGTATATGATCAATAAAGACTCATTATCATTATTCCACCTTATTCCAGGTGGATCATAGACTTCCTGTCTGACAGGAGGCAGGATGTGAGAAAACATGTCTCCCGGATCATCAGAACCTCTAAGGCTGTGTTCTTTTCCCCTCTACTCTCCTCCCATTACACCAACAGCTGCACCTCCAGTCAGAACCTCTAAGGCTGTGTTCTTTTCCCCTCTACTCTCCTCCCGTTACACCAACAGCTGCACCTCCAGTCACCAGTCCATCAAACTACTGAAGTTTGCAGACGACACCACCCTCATTGGGCCCATCTCTGCCTACAGGTGGGAGATTGACCATCTGGTGACGTGGTGCAGTCAGAACAACCTGGAGCTCAACGTTGTGAAAATAGTGGAGATGGTGGTAGACTTTAGGAAGAACCCAGCCCCACCTGTGGTAGTGGTAGGTGACTGTGGTAGTGACCTGGTTAAGGTCAGAGATTGTGCTTAATTACAATACTACTCAGGGCATGTTTGGTATAATTTTTATCCATATTCCATGGTGAACAATGTAATATGTGATAATCATAAATATCATATAGGTTACCCTGTCCAGGGTGTACCCCGCCTTGTGCCCGATCCTCCCTGGGATAGGCTCCAGGTTCCCCGTGACCCTGAAGAAAAAGATAAGCGGTATAGAAGATGGATGGATGGATGGATCATATAGGTTTAGGAAACATTTACAATATACTATATGTTGCAATATGTGCTGTTTCTTAACACACACACACACAAACACACACGTGTACATATGACAATACACAAATAATTTGTTTTAAATTTGTTCCAAGTTTAAATTTATAAATTTGTTTGTCTTGTAGTCTTCTGATGAACAGTTCCTGTTGTAAAAGCCTAACCGCTGACAGGAGTTTCAAATTAACTATAGCTGGAAATCCTAATTTACATTCAGCAATCAGTTGCTTTGCATGTAACGATGTTTACCTGTATTACAATAAACAATTATACACATGACACATCACTGTATTAATCGGCAACAAAATTGTGAAATGTAAATCAGGTGTAGCTCCAGGACTGGTTCTCCTGGACTGGACACTCATGTCTTATCCTATGGAAGACCATAGATCTGAGTATTTTTGCATATTCATAATTGAATGGTTCAAACCAAAACATTTCCACATATTTTATTTGAATTATTCATAACCTTTGTAATTGCTACATTCTATTTACCTAATCAGCAATGGAATTATATGTAAGGAACTGATGTTTGATGTCTTGTGAGGAGCCGACTTAATCTTATAAAGTAGATGTTTAGCTGGAGTTTAGCTGTGATGCAAGCTATTATTAATAGTTTTATTTGTTTTGGAAAAGGCAAATCTTAAGTCTAATCTTCAAAATCAACTCCTTATACTTAATATCTTAGTCATTTAATCATCATCAGTACCGGAATAGTAGGTGGGAATACAATCTTCTACAGTGCACCATGCACCCACATATTCACGCCCTCATTCTCACCGAAATTTATCCTACTGGCACCAACCTACCTACTGGCATACTTTTGAGAGGTGGGAGGAAGCCACAGAACCTGGATAAAACCCATGCCCTTGTACCGACCTTGAAAAAACAAACATTTATGGAATTTTGGCAGATGCCCTTATCCAGAGCGACTTACATTTATCTCATTTATACAACTGAGCATTTGAGGGTTAAGGGCCTTGCTCAATGGCTCAGCATTGGAAGATTGCACATGTTGGTATTTGAACATACAACATTCTGATCAGTAGACCAACATCTCAACCACTGAGCCACCACTGCCCCTTACAAACAAAGTTTGTTTTTCATTGATCTATGATCATTGGTCTATTTTTCATATAGAATCTATTTTTTTAGACACATATATATTATTTTTGTTCTGTGTGGTTTATGCTTACTGGTGTCCTCAACAACCAGAGATGACCATTGGAAGAAATGTTCTTTATTTTTTATAACTTTTCATGAATTTATTGAGGTCATTGAAGGTTTAATGGGACATTTTATCAGACTGACAAAATAGATAATTCATATCAAATCGTCAAGTTCAAATGAAAACGAAATTTGTCCAACTTATAGAATAATAGTTAATTGGTTTGTAAAGTGTGCATAATATGACCAATGTATTATAAAACTACAATGTTGCTGAAGTCTTTGAATAAAGGAATTTTTGAGGATTGGCTGCATTAAGTATATTGTAGCATTGCTATGCATTCCTAGAGCGAATGCTAATTCACATAACCATGAGCCTCTGTATGAGTAACAAAATTTAGCCCATTAATTGAACACTCATACTACAAGGTGTACGAGTTTGCTGCTAGAAGTGAAACAGGTGAGGAAATGCCCTGCACACCTGAATAAACACTTCCAGTCAGACACACAACAGAGAGACTGATTTTTACCCTCAGCTTTCATTAAGTTCATTAATGTGTGACAATAGAAAATCTAGAAGTCAAATGTGATTTTAGCTCCATATTCCAGTCAAAGACACGGCATCTTGTAGTTAATAAAATTTCAATATCAAAACTGTAAATGAATTAAATTATACTCCATTGGTTAACAATATATGGAACAGATCAGACCTACTTCTATATTTTCCTCTTTAATTTTAATGTTTAGTTTTTAAAAAGTAAGGGAGGGTATGCCAAAAATAGATAAACAGATGGAGGACTAAATCTGGTGGCCTTTTGCACACTCAACCAAAAGATCAACTGAATTAGTAGTTGTTGTTTTGTTTTTAAATCCTGTATGGATATTTTTTTTTCATTTTCTTATTTGCTTACATGCCCATAAAGAATTAATAAGCTACCTATAAAACAAATGAGCTTTCACAAGCAGTGCTAAGTCACTATTTCAAAAAGTATGGTTCTATAATAATATTTATTGAATCGCATACATGACAAATGTACAAACTGTGTCACTGATGCTATGCCTGGCATGCGATGATACAGTTAACAAATCAATATGAGTTCAAATATCAGAATGCTGGAATAGACTAATATTGCTTTATAGTATTAATGTAGAGTTTTATAGAGTTATTGTGTCTACCACTTGTTTGGTCCTTATGTTTCTAACACAATATTTTAAGAAATATTCTTTACGCCAACTGAACTATCAAGACAGTTTGAATTATCAGTATAACAAAGTGCATCTCTGAGGTAACATCATTTTTCACATATTTTACTTAAATTTACTTTAATTGCTTGTTAATGTAGCCACACTCCTATTCCCTGACACCATCTCTTCTTTTTGTCCTGTGAGTTTCCTGAAAAATTTCTGTATGGTCCCACTGAATGCAGGAGTGGAAAAGTAGTAAACCAGAGGGTTGAGCACACTATTGAAATAGGTAAAGCAAAGTGAAAAATAAAAAACCAGATTTGCTTCGCTGAAGTCTGAACATTGGTTGTACCAGCTCTTCAGGATCAAAATAGAGACCCGTGAGGCAGTGCTTGGCAAGAAGCAGAGGAAATAGACCACGGCAACGATGAAAATGAAGTGGACGGCCCTCTTGACCTTGCCTGTGGTGTCCATCGTTTTTGTTTTCAGCTGCCATGTAATGCAGGCTGTGCAGAAGATGATGATGCTGCCTGGCACGCAGAACTGGATCACATAGAAAGCACTGGTCCAGTTTGCACTTGGATTGTTGTCCAAGCATATGTTGAAGCTCTCACATTGAGTGTGATTGCCGAGCTTGAAAAAGCGTGGTGAGCCCAGCAACTGACCTGTCATAAGTAACACCATTGCCCAAAGGCCTGCAGAGACCCACATGGCATACTTCAGGTTCATCCGATTTATGCGATGTAGTGGGTGCACAATCTTAAGGTAGCGGTCGACAGCCACAGCAGTGAGGAAGAAAATGCTGGCAGCCCTGTTGGCTGCCACAAGGAAGAGCAGCATGCGGCAGAAGATGTCTCCGAAGATCCAGTCCTTGCCCCTGATATAGTAATCAGCTCTGAATGGCATTAAGCAGAGCAGCACTGAGTCGGCCACAGCCAGGTGTGCCAGGTAGATGGAATTTGGCTTCCAGCTCTCCATTTCAAAAGCAAACATGACGAGGGCCATAATGTTCCCTGTAATGCCAAAAATGAACTCCATGATAAGTATAGGGGGTAGGACTGTGTCTAAAAGAGGGGACTCAAAAGCACAACAAACTGAGGAGTTTGACATCTTGGCTGTACTGATGCAGATGGACTAAAACTCTTTATCCACACAAATGTTTTATTCTACTGCCCTAGGCAAATAACTAGGTGAACAAAACGTCAAACTACTCGCCACCCACCACCCATATTATAATGTAAAAATGATTATGAAAAAGACACAATGCACTGTGGCGTGGTGAAAGACAGAGTAAGGATAAACAATGAATGGAGTTTGCATTTGTCCTAAGCTCAAAATACAACTTGGTTTTAAATTTACCGCTATGCTTGATTAACTTCAACTGTGGTTTTAAATGAAAAGTAATGCTGAGAAAAGAAGGCAGTCAGACACAAATTACTCCTATATTAAAAATATGTGCATGTGCCTATCTATGTCCTTGTTAATTCTAAATTCCCAACTGAAAAAAAATGAAAGAAAAAAAACCTGGTTATGGTAAATTTAATTTAATGCTATGCGTGAAATCATAAACATATTATCTTAAGGGCCAAATGTAATTGTCTTCGAATGGCAATAAAAAATCGAGATAACAATGCATGGTCAGCCATCAACCTATAAACCTATATGCATTCATTCATCCTTTCACACAATCACTGATTGAGTGATTCTCCTGCATATGCCTTATTCACCCAAAGCCCCAGACCTACACAACTCAGCAGCAATGTCATATCTCCTCTGCCGTATAACTAATCAGAGTCTGCCATGGGAAAATGCCAGTTGTCCATCTAACACCTGGCACTTGTGTGAATAACCCGATACACAATACAAACCCAGACATAAGTTCGTACACAATCAAATAAATATGATGGATTTCAGAAGTTCTTGAACATCATCTGTATGTTGAGTTAGCGAAATGTGAGTTTCAAAAAAGGTAAGTAAAGTTTGTATGATATTTCCTGGAAGAACATCGTATGGAGATGGACTGACCCAGGTGGGTTCTGCTTTTGACTTATTGAGGCTTCAAATCTGTGGCAGCACCACTCACCACTAACTTCTTAAAGGTAAACCATAGAAACTCCACTGGACAAAGGGAGTATTTCAGCCTCTTGGAGATTTTCAAAATGCAAATATCATTTGTCATCCAGACCCTTCACTTTTCACCCTTCAGTGAGTATTATTCAATGAGTGTATGCCTGTTACAGTAGCTCCTTGTTACTGTGTCCTTTTGTTGTTTTGTGACTCTTTCTGGCCTAAGTACGTTCAGTAGTAATACAATTTGGACTGGTACATTTCATATCATTCTACTGACCTTTGGGATGGATTATTCCGATTAGTTTTTCGACGTCAGTCACACTGGTATTGTTTACATAAGGGAACAGCTACTCACCCTCAAGGCGCTGCCTCCATTGCTTCCCCAGCATAAGCTGGAGATCCTGAAGGATCTGCGACAGCGATATCATGGCAGCAGAGCAGGAGTGAAACAGAGGGCAAAGAAATGGAGATTTAAACCATCTCCCTTCAATCATTAGTGGGTGTGTAATATTGCTAGCAGATAAAATTGACAAATTATCAGCCCTAACAAGACACAACAAGAATACCTGGAATGCAGCATTATATGTTTTACATACCAGATGCTAATGTTAGCCAGAATGGGTTTATTACTCTGAATGAGGACAGAAGTCAGCAACAAACTGGTAAGAAAAAGGGTGGATGGCTTGTTATACTTGTAAATAACAAATGGTGTAATCCTAGTTGTATCACAAATAAAGTCATCTGTCACTTGGACATGGAATTGTTTATTGTCAGCATGTGTCCGTATTATTATTTGCTGAGGGAGTTCTCCCATGACATTGTGTGTGTTGTTTATATTCCACCTTCCCTAAATGCAGACATGCAATATGATGCCATCCACATGTCCATCGTGAGACTACAGACCCAGCACCCCTGCTCATTTATAATATTGTCTGGAGATTTCAACCATGCTTCCCTCTCTTTGGATCTCCAACATTCAGACAGTTTGTGGACTGTAAACAAGAGAGAACAGAACACTGGATCTCCTGTAAGAAAATGTGAAAGATACCTAAAGCTCCAAAGTACTCATACCACTGAGGAGATCAAATCATAAACTGCTTTATCTCACACCTCTGTATAAGCCCATGGTATGGTGGCAAGCAATGACCAACAGAACAGTGAGGAACTGATCTCCTGAGGTCATTGAATCATTGAAGGGCTGCTTTAAGGTTACAATTTGGGATGGTGAAAACATAGACAGCATAATAACTTGCTTCTGTGTAGACATTGCCATACCCTCTAAATCTATATGCTGCTTCCCCAACAATAAACCATGGGTCACTAGTAAGCTGCATTCTGTGAAGGCTCTCTTCTTTGGGTCAAAGAAAAAACTTTCCTTGACGCAAAGAAGAGAGCCTTCACAGAATAATTTTATCTGCAGTAGTTCTCTGATGACACAGCAATCATGGGGTGCAACAGAGGTGGGCAGGTGGATGAATACAGGGCCTCGGTGGATAGCTTTACTGACTGGTGCAAACTTAACCAAATGCAGCTAAACACTGACAAAACAAAAGAGATGTTGGTGGACTTCAGGAGGTCCAGACCTCACCTTTCACCTGGCACCACTGATAGAAAGGGTGTGGAGGTAGTGAGCACATACACCGATCAGCCATAACATTAAAACCACTGACAGGTGCTGTGAATAACTTTGATTATCTCATTACAATGACACCTATCGAGGGGTGGGATATATTAGTCAGCAAGTAACCAACCATTTCTCAGTGTTGATATGTTGGAAGCAGGAAAAATGGGCAAGCGTAAGGATCTGAGCAACTTTGACAAGGGCCAAATTGTGATGGCTAGACGACTGGGTCAGAGCATCTCCAAAACCGGTATGCAGTGGTTAGAGCCTATCAAATGTGGTCCAAGGAAGGACAAGCAGTGAACCAGTGACAGGATCATGGGCACCCAAGGCTCACTGAAGCATGTCAAATCCAACAGAAGAGCTTCTATAGCACAGATTGCTGAAAAAGTTAATGCTGGCTATGATAGAAAGGTGTCAGAACACACAGTGCGTCACAGATTGCTGCATATGGCGCTACATAGCTGCAGACTGGTCAGAGTGTACATTGCTTAATTGGGGAAGAGGTGCACCAGGATGCACTATGGGAAGAAGGCAAGTCAGCGGAGGGGTGTGATGTTCTGAGCAATATTCTACTGTGAACCCTTGGGTCCTGGCATTCATGTAGAGTGAGTAGTGAGTACATAAAGCTGGCACTCACCAGCATGGTATGCACTGTTAATATTTTGTTTCAGTATCCATGTGCCTCTTTTTTATACAGCCTGTATGTTTTGTTTTGATTCATGTCTTGTCTCCACCCCTGTCTTATCATAGGTTTATCTCACTACTGTGTCATGATCATTCTTACCTCTTTTCAGGTCCTTCCTTTATTCGTTTGTGTATTTAAGCCATTGTGTTTCATTGTTTCCGTATCATAGTTTATGTCAGATTTTACCTGCATGTTACACATGTTACAGCTTCATTGTGAGGATGGTGCTCTCAGAGTAACGAGTACTTTAGTGTTTTTGCCTAATGGGCAAAAAAGTACCAAACTCCAAATGGGAATTCATAAAAAAGCTGTGAACAGCATCTCCCATCTGAGCTGTGTATTGCTCTAGCTTCTTCAGAGATATAGCAATGGAATGCTCTACTAACAGAAATAAAAATGCTAACAGACCTCAGCCACCTCATATTATGGCATAGGCATGTATGGCTGCCAATGGAACTGGTTCCTTTGTCTTTATTGATGATATGACTGCTGACAGAAGCGGCAGGATGAATTCCGAAGTGTATAGACATGATTGAACAAAGTTTACCTCTACTCTCCCCATTTTTTGTGGATAAATGAGGTAGGGCATTAAACTCTGCAGTTTGACACCCATGTCTTATCCAGTGGAATAAGATCTGGACATATTTGCATATTCATATTTGAATGGCCCCACTGCTTATAAGAAACAACTCAAGCCTAAATATTTCCACATTTTCATTTGAATTATTCATACTATATGTGCGGTGAGCACCTTCCTTACTGCTACGGTCTACTTACGTAATCTGCAAAGGAAATTATTTGGTTGGAACTGATGGTTAATGTCTTCTAAGGAGCTGACATACTGGAGGTGAAGTTTTGCTGCAAGCTTTCATTAAGAGTCATATCTGGAAAATGAACATTTTAAGTCTTTTCTTCAAAATCAATTCCTTGTATTTGATATCTTTTTCATTCAGTCATCTTCAGTAACTGCTTTATCCTGGTGAGGATCATAATGGAGCCAAAGCCTGGAAACACTGGGCAATGACAGGGATACAATCTACTGTACTTTTTAGGAGATGGGCGGAATCTAGAGAATCTGGAGTAAACTACTTCCTTGTGCCACCCTTCAAATGTTTTTTTTTAATTTATTTTTATTGCAATGACATTCCAATAACTATATCAGCATCCTACCTAGAGATGAAACAATGGCTTCTACATCACCATAAGATCAGTAGATACAGTGGGGTCTAGTAGTCTACTAGTGAAAATGCTTCTACTTTGCATTTTTTTTTCTAAATTAATACAGCAATTAATACAGCAATTTTCATTACAAATGATTTGTGTAGCAAAATCTTGAGTGAAAAGTAGAACCTTTGAAATATTTATGTGAATTTCCCAGTTTCTTAGTATTTGATACATCCCATTTTTGCATTAATGACAGTGTGCACTCGAGCTGGCATGGACTCCACAAGTTTGTGCAAAAACGTATGATCCAGTTTACATCAAATCCATCAGAGTATTGTCTGAACACATGCTTCAATAGAAGAGATTAGGCATGAGGAAATTTGTACAAAGCAGTTAACATGGTAAATATCACAAATTTGCTCAAAATTAAATTAGGGCCTAGAAATAGTGCAGAAAGATATTGAACATTTAATTTCTTTGTTTTAAATATTTAAAAAATTCTAAATCCTTGTGTTTATTTCCAACTAGTAAAAAACATCCCAGATTTTCAATGTGGTCTCGGACTTTTTGGTTTGAACTGCTCTCCAGCTACTAAGAGTGCAAGTACACAAGATAAATTATTTAGTACTCCATTGTTTTTTTAAATTTAAATTTCAATAGCTTTCCAATAATTACAGAACAATAAATCTGTATTTCTGTATTTAATTCCAAATAAGAGAAATAATTTAAATAATTTAATAAATTTTAATATTATATTAGTTTACTGGGTCTAAGCAATAAAATATAAGGCATACTCTAACCATTTCTTCTTGCACACACACACACACACACACACACACACACACTTTCTGATGCAATGCACATGCAAAATATGCAAATTTATAATGGTTTAATCTATGTGTATCAACCACAGATGACCTTCACATGTGGAAGAGATTGAGGTTTAATGGGGCATTTTTATCAGACAGGAAATAAGATCATTAACAGCAAATTGTCAATTTCAAATGAAAACCAGTTTCAATTGTTTAAGTTATACAGTAGTATGTGTAATATGATCCATGCATTATTGACCTACATGTTTGTGACTATTTATTAAATTTAACCAAGAACCCTTACAGAAACAAAGAGTATTAGCATGCACAAGTGTACTGTAGTGTTGCTGCGCATTCATAGAATGGACATTAATTTGCATTCTCATGAGCCCATGTTTGAGTAGCAGAATTTGGCCTATTAATTGAACATTCATGCTACAAGGTTCTCATATTTGGTGCTCAGTGTGAAATAGGTACAAACATGTATGCGGAATTTTATATCAATTTTTCTTCTCACAAAAGTTGGTAGATTACAATTTTTGTTTACATGCTCCTACAGAATTAATAAACTACCTATAAAATAATCAGCCTTCTTATTCTGGAACAAACACTTTTCCTAGAAGGGAAAGTCACTACTTTTACATTTTTGGTTCAAAGTAATAAGATTTACATAAATGACAAGATATGCAAACTGTCTCATTGATGTTAAGCTTGGCATGCAGTCAGACACTTTGCAAGTCAATATGAATTCACATGTCACATGATGTTGAACACATCCAGTATTTCCTTATAGTATAAATGTAGTGGTCTACCGAGTTATTATTTCTACCATTTGTTCTGTCCCACCAAAATGGTAAATAGTACAGTATTGGTTGTTATTTTTTGTCTTTGGCAAACTGAACTATGAAAAGCTGTTATATATACACATCATAACAATTTGAATGATCACTATAACAAAATGCACCTATCAGGTAACAACATTTTCCACATATTTTGTTTACATTTACTTTATTCACTTGCTACTGTAGACACACTTGTGTTCCCTGAAGTCACCTCTTCTTTTTGCCCTGTAAGTCTCCTGAAAAATTTCTGGATGATACCACTGAATGCAGGAGTGGAAAAGTAGTAAACCAGAGGATTTAGCATACTATTTAAATAGGTGAAGCAGACTGAAGTATAAAATGCCAGATTTGCCTCACTGAAGTATGAACACTCCTGGTACCAGGCCTTCAGGATCCAAACAGCGACCCGTGAGGCAGTGCTTGGAAAGAAGCTGACAAGGAACACCATGGCAACAACAAAAATGAACTGGACAGCCCTCTTGATTTTGCCTGTGGTGTCCATTGTCTTGGTTTTCAGCTGCCATGTAATACAGGCTGTGCAGTAGATGATGATGCTGCCTGGCACACAGAACTGGAGCACATAAAAGGTGTTGTGCCATATTGAAAGCGGACCGTTGTCCAAGCATATGTTGAAGCTCTCGCACTGAATGTGGCTGCCGACGATGAAAAAGTGTGGTGAGCCCAGCAAGTAGGCTGTCATGGCTATAATAACTGCCCATAAGCCTGCAGAGACCCACATGGCGTAACTCAGGTTCATCCGATTTATGCGATGAAGTGGATGCACAATTTTCAGGTAACGGTCGACAGCCACAGCAGTGAGGAAGAAGATGCCAGCGGCCCTGTTCGCTGCAAGGAGGAAGAGCAGGATGCGGCAGAAGGCATCTCCAAAGATCCAGTTCTGGCCCCTGCGGTAGTAGTCGGCTCTGAATAGCAGGCAGAACAGCACCACTGAGTCGGCCACAGCCAGATGTGCCAGGTAGATGGAGTTAGGCTTCCAGCTCTCCATGTGTAAAGCAAACATGGCAAGGGCCATAACATTCCCTGTGAGGCCAAAAATGAATTCTATAAACAGTACAGGGGGGAGGACCTGCTTTAAAGTGGGGGACTCAAAAGCACAACAAACCGAGGAGTTTGACATATTGGCAGTACTGATGCAAATGGACTTAGGAACTCTTTGCCCCACACTGCATTTTTATTCTACAGCCATATGCAAATAACTAGGGGAACAAAACGTCAAACAACCTGCCACTCTGTGCCCACATTATAATTAGGAAGACACCATGCACTGTGGCATGCAACACACTTCCTTAGGGGAAAGTGTCATTAGTAAAACACATATAAACTGTACATATAAACAATAAAAGTGCTTTGTGTTTGTCCTAATTTCAGTATCCTGTGGTTATGAATTAAGAGAAATGTCGAGTATATATGTATATTGCAAACACAGCACAGGTTTATAAAAAATATCTTTGTTTCTATAGGTGTACAACAATACTGAAACCCCTATGAATTCATATGAGAAAAATATATTTGAAGTATATTCCCATTGATATTTTAAAAAAAGAATTTGTACACCTGGGTGACGAAGAACAGGAAATTGTTCACCCATGACTTCCCATAGGCCAAATTCCCTTAGTCATTCATAACAATGGGTTAGATCAAGGAATATAGCTGTGATGTGTGGAAAAAATGGTTGAGCTTCACTAAATATTGACTCACATAGACAAAACGCTCCAGAAGGACTTTGGCAGTTGTTGGCTATTGTGAACACCAAACTGATGTCGAGTAGAGCACTAGCAGAGTTTCTCCAAAATCAATCTCTGTTGTAGCTCACAGCGTGCATATATTCTCATCCCTGATTTTTTTGAACATCGTGGGTCCACTGCTTACAAAGTTAAATCCCGAGACATTTGTGCACTCATGGATAGGTAAGGTACACAGGGAAGAATATTTGGACACTGACATAACAACATTGTGGAATAATTTGTGTTAGATAAGACAATTTTTTCTTGATTATGTTGTGTAGTTAATGTTAGTTTATTGTAAGTATGCTTACTGTATGAAATGTAGCTTTGTTTTCAAAGTGCTTTTGGCAAATGTGTTTTGTAGCTTACTGAGGTGACAACACATAAGCTGATAGAATGTGCAATCCATAAATTGGTGAAAATGGTGGTGGCTCCTTAATGTTTTGGGGCTGTTTTTCTGCCAGAGGTGCTGGACATTTTGTTAGGATACATGGCATCATGGACTATCAAATATCAACAGATATTAAATGAAAACCTAACTGCCTCTGCCAGAAAGCTTAAAATGGGGCATGGTTGGATCTTCCAACAGGACAATGATCCAAAACATACATCATAATCAACACAAAAATGGTTTACTGACCACAAAATCAAGGTCCTGCCATGGCCATCCCAGTCCCCTGACCTGAAAACCATAGAAAACCTGTGGGGTGAACTAAAGAGGAGAGTCCACCAGCATAGACCTTGAAATTTGAAGGATCTGGAGAGATTCTGTATGGAGGAATGATCTCAGATCCCTTGCCATGTATTCTCCAACCTCATCAGGCATTATAGGAGAAAACTCTGAGCTGTTATCTTGATAAAGGGAGGTAGCACAAAGTATTGACTAAAAAGGTGCCAATAATTGTTGCACACCTATATTTAACAAAGATATCTATGGTTGTTTTTTTTTTGGTTGATATTGTTTTGTTTGCAATTGTTTGATATCCATGAGAGCACAACTTTTTTGATTTTTTTTTTAAAACAAAATATGAAAAGGTTAAACAATAATGACAATTTTTTTCTTTGCTCATATTGATCATATTCGTTATATATATATATATATATATATATATATATATATATATATATATATATATATATATATATATATATATATATATATATATACAGTTGCGGCCAGAAGTTTACATACACTCATCATGGACATGAATGTCATGGCAATATTGGGCTTTCAATAATTTCTTTGAAGTTTTCGTTTTCTGGGGCAGCGTGATTGAACATACTATAATATAATTAATAAAATAAAAAAAGAAAAAAAAAAGAATTTGGCTCACAAGTTTTAATTCATTTGGGGTTTTCTGTAATCAACACAGGACCAAAATGATACATACAGGGTCAAAAATATACATACAAACACTTAGATTATTAATTCAGTGATGCTGAAAGTTCCAAAATGTTCTTTAATTTACCTTCATTTCCTGTTAGTGATCATGATCGACTACAGCTGGCAGATTCTCTGTGCCAACATAAGAAGGGTTTGTTTGACAGCACTAATTGGATTGACCAACATACAGTACTATGGGAAAGGCCAAGGAGCCCAGTGCAGATCTGAAAAAGAGGATGGTAGATTTACACAAATCAGGAATGTCTCTTGGAGCCATTTCCAAGATTCCAAGACCATCAGTTCAAACAATCATCTTTACTTAAGTACAGGTTATTGGGAAATGTAGCCACTTCAGCTGAGAGGAAATTGGTCCAGATGGTCAGGAAAAACCCTAGGACCCACCAAGGCACAGGCCTGCCATGAACTGGAAGCTGCTGGAACATCAGTGTCACTGTCTGCAGTCAAGCGAGTTTTACATGACCATGGACTGAAAGGCTACCGTCCAAGAAAGAAACCCCTGCTCCAAAATCGACACCTTCAAGCCCGTGCAAAGTTTGCGGCTGAACATATGAACAAAGAAAAAGTCTTCTGGAGGAAATTTTAATGGTCAGATGAGACAAAGATTGAGTTGATGGCCACAATGACCAGAGGTATGTTTGGAGGAGTAAAGAACACTGTACCAACTGTTAAGCATGGTGGTGGTAGCATTATGCTCTAGGGCTGTTTAGCTGCCAGTGGAAATGGTGCACTGCACAAAGTGGATGGAATAATGAAGAGGAAGGACTTCCTTAGAATTATTCAGCATAATCTAAAACCATTAGCCAGATGGTTGAAACTTGGACATAATTGGGTTTTCCAACAAGACATTGACCCCAAACACACATCAAAGCTGGTTGTGGAATGGATAAAGCAGACTAACATTAAGCTTTCCGAATGGCCTTCCCAAAGTCCTAATCTCAACTCTATCCAAAATTTGTGGACTGTGCTTAAAGGTTGAATCATGGCCAGGAAACCAACAAATTTGATCAATTCTGTCCAGAAGAGTGGTCAAATATTCAACCAGATTTCTGCCAGAAGCTGGTTGATGGCTACCAAAAGCATCTGCTCGAAGTGAAACTTGCTAAGGGACATTCAGTTAAATATTAGGTGTACTGTATGTATATTTTTGACCCTGTATGTATAATTTTGACCTTGTGTTTACTACAGAAAAACCAAATAAATTAAAACCTGTAAACCAAATTCTTGTTTTTGATCTTTATTAAAAATGTATGTTGTACAATCCTTCTGCCCCAGAAAAATAAATTACTGAAAGCCCAATATTGCAATGACATTCATGTTCATGATGAGTGTATGTAAACTTCCAACCGCAACTGTATTTTTATATATATATATATATATATATATATATATATATATATATATATATATATATATATATATATATATATATATATATATATATAAAATATATATATATATTTCCTAGTCACTTGTAAATTCCTAGCTGAAAACAAAAACAAAATACATGTCCAAATCAAATCCAGAGAATCAGCCATGATCAGCCATTTCCACTCTTCTGGGAAGGCTTTCCAATAGATTTTGGAATGTGGCTGTGGGTATTTGTGCTCATTCAGCCCTAAGAGGCATACAGTCTGCATTCCTATTCATCCCAAAGGTGTTTAGTGTGGTTGAGGTTTGGGCTCTTTGCGGGCCACTTAAGTTTTCCCTCACCAGCCTTGGCAAACCATGCCTTTATATACCTTGGTTTGTGCACAGTGACACTGTTATGCTGAAACAGGTTTGGGCTCCTTAGTGTCAATGAAGGGAAATCTTAATCCTAAAGCATATAAAGACGTTCTACACAACTGTGTGCATACAACTTTGAGGACTGACTTGAATTCAGCTGAATTAGACAATGAAGGACATAATACTGTATGTAGCTGAAGTTTAGTTAAATTAAATATGTTAAATGGGGTAGGGTAACTCTATAGTGCTGACAGGTAATTTTGCGGCGCTATGGTCCTCTGTAACTGCAGATTGAAACATGTCTTATCCAGCGGAAGAACACAGATCTGAACATATTTGCATATTCATAATATAATGGCTCCACTGTCTACCAGCAACAACTCAAGCCAAAATATTTCCTCCTTTTTATTTGAATTCATAATATGGTGTGGTTAGCACCTTCCTAACCACTATGGTCTACTTACCTAATCAAGGAAATAATGTGGTTGAAACATAAGTCTGATGTCTTCTGAGGAGCTGACTTAAAGAAGCTTAACGTTTGCTATGACATGCAGTATCAATAAAATGCTGATCCAGTTTGGAAAACGCAAACTATATGTCTTATATTCAAAACCAACTTCTTATACTTGATATCTTATTCCTTTATTCATTTAATCATCTTCAGTAACCACTTTATCCTGGTCAGAGTTCAGAGCTTATTCTGAGAACACTGGGCATGAGGTAGGAATAAACCCTGGATGGGATGCCAGTACACCATAAAGCACACACACACACACACACACACACACACACACACACACACACACACACACACACACACACACACACACACACACACACAATTTCTAACCTTGTAAGGACCTTCCACTGACAGAATTTTTAATACAGCTAATTAACACACACCTACATCAAAATCTACCCCAATTTTAATGATATTATAGAACTGCTTTGTTGGGGAAGTTTTAAAAGCCAAGGATTTTTTTGTAATTTGGGACCAATTTATTATTTATTATATAAATAATTACAGGTCATTTTTTCACAACAATTTTATTGGGAGATATGGTGATGGCCTGAAAAGGAGTAAGCGGTTGAAGATGGATGGATAAATGGATGGATATGGTGATGGCCAAATGTTTTGGGTTATTATGTAGGCAAGAAAGAATTTGAACAGTTTGGCATTTTGACAAACATTTTAACTTTAGGATGAGTGGAGGCGTAAAACGACCAAGGCCTATTGTATGGGACCATTTAGAAAACCTCCAAAACAAACTTGTGAGGTGTGTGATTTGAGACCAGAAACTGACTTACCACAATAAAACATCATCAATGTTGTGACACCTCTGCTCAAAACACCCTTATTTATCTGAGGGACATACATCTGGTGGAGCTGAAACTTCTGTTGTACATCGGCAAGGTATATGTGAAATCTTTTACACTGAATTTTGTGTTATGGACAAGACAAACAATTATCAGCATACAATTTTAGGCCCTCAAAGCCTAAAAATTATGGACACTATAAATGACATTTTCATTTCACACAGTATACAGTGTAATAAGTCATTATGTTATTTTCAGGAAGGCAAAAGTACATTGATGAGTCTTTAGTGGACTTTAGCCATTTTCAGTGGTGGAGGATGATGGCTTCAGGGCATTTGTAAAGAAGCTTGACCCAGCATATGTGCTTCCTACAAGACTTGGACTGAAGGACATGGTTGCTAAGGTACACAGTGACAAAAGAGAAGGTGGTGGCAAAGGTGAAAAAGCAAACAATGTTAATTTGAAATCTTATATGTGGATATCATGAATATGGATGTATACCTTACAGTAACTTTCCATTACATCAATGATGAAACCAAGTTGTGTACTGTTGTGCTGGGAGTTATACAATTTCCTGAAACATACAGACAACTGAGCACATTAAAGAAGCAAAGACTGTTTTGCTGGAGTCATGGGGAATAAGAGACAAAGTTACTGACCATGCCTCAAACATGACTATGTGCGCAAACCTCCTTCAGATGAGATGCATTGCATGCTTTCTCACACCTTAAATCTGGTGGGGAAAAAAGCTTTCTCTCACACAGCCGAGCTAAGTGCCATTAGGGATCAGTGCCGAAAGGTTACCTTCTTCAGATCAAGCACCAACGCCACAGAGAAACTGTCTGCAATCCAGCAGCAGATGGACAAGCCAACATTGAAGCTGATTCACAAGGTGGAAACAAGGTGGAATAGCACATTTTGCATGCTTCAAAGCCTATATGAAGAACAGTTGGTGCTGCTTTAACCACTCGAAACACCAACATAACTCCCTTGAACAGTGGATAGTTTGAAGCCATCTTGCAGTACCTCCATGCCCTTTTATCCTTCAATCATGACACAGTTGAGCTCTCAGCAGAGAAGGTGGTCACAGCTTCAAAGATAATAGCTATCATCAAGATGATATTTCCAAACAACAGTGTGGCCAAACAATAATCCCTCATCTGTTCCATCTTGCCAAAAAATATATTTCAGTACCAGCAACATCTGTGCCATGTGAAACAATTTTTTTTTTTCAAAACTGGAGAAGTTCTGTGCAAAAAGAGCAATTGTTTACATGTTATAACATGGGAACAACTTCTTATCTTTTCTTTCTGTATCACTTTATTCTTGTCACACATTTACATAATTTCCCTTTCACACACAGGCCTATATGGTTTAAAACAAAAATGTGCAAAAATCTTGTCATATCATATTGAAACACAAAACATATCTGGACAAAAAACAGAACTAAATGAAAAGATTAAACCACTATTCCAACGTCCTCCTCTCCTGACTAATAACACTTTCTCTTTGACTGCTAAACCCATGTGTGTATTATTAAAAAGGGAGAGTGACAGTTAACTGTGTCTAAATGGTCTGAGTAGCCAAGCCTGTAACTGAAAAACACAAAATACAAGCACTAATATATAATGATATTTATTTATTTGTAAATTATATTTAAAACATTACACTTGTATGATATTATTACATTTGATATTATAATTTTTGTATATTATATATAAATATATGTATATATATATATATATATATATATATATATATATATATATATATACACTTTTATTATATAAAACATTACACATTTGCAATTGTTTTTTAAAACGTGTCATGTTTTGACTGAGTTCTCGTTGCTTTTACAACGGTTTCACCAGCAGGTGGCATCAGCGTGTGGTGTTTCGAGTGATTCATATCAGTGAATCATTTTGCGAATCAATTGGTTCAGAGTTTCGAAAAGCTTCCTTACTCCCATCGCTACATCAATGTACCAAAACATTTTCTAGCGCTAGAGGGCGTTATCTCATAACCTACCGTGCAGTCCTGAAAGGTTCCGCCTTGTTCGCCAGGATTGGCTCGTTCATATTCACAAAACGGTGAATTGTTCAATCAGCGAAAAGTCTGGGTGTACGACCAACATGCTGCCTCGCAGCCAATCGTAATGCAGGAGGCAGGATTTGCGCCAGTTCTGCTGGAAAAAATAACGCGTGCAAACGCGCTACTACTGGCGCATGCGCAGTTTAGCCTTTATTCCAAACGGGCGCTTCGGGGCGGAGATGAGCAGCGCTGCCTGCTCGCTGCAGAAATATCTGATAATCAACAAACCCAGTGATGCTCAGTGCAGAGGACTGACATGGCAGGTATGTCTGTTTACAGCCTGTGTTGCTGTTTTTGGGATCCATGATAATTTTTTTTCTAGAAGAAACGGCTTCGCTTCCTTAACTGTCAGAAATGCTTTTTCAAGTGAGCTGAAACAAAGCTAACCAATGAAAGTAGTATTTCTGTAGCTAGCTAGCAAGTTAGCTAGCAATCCTTTACAGCTAACTGCATGACTTCTTGATATTGAACTGTTTAACAACAACAACAAGAACAACAACAACAACAACATCAACAATAACAACAACAAACAGAGAATGGTTTCTGAGTATTGCATTTCAATGTAAAACGATCACGGCTAGTACTGGAGTTTATAATCAAGCCCAGTAAATTGAACATTTGATTGGTGCATGAGCTGAATTTATAAGGATTTTGCACCAAAACAAACCTGAATTGCATTTTAAATCATATGCCTGGGAACCATCTGTAATAAGAAATCTACTGCAGCTAAGGTGAGATCTGCATTTACAAGTACAGCTTGTTAATGGGGAGTTTATTAATGATCGCGTGCACAAATGCAACTAATCTGCTTCCACTTGTGTGAAACAATTGAGAGTTTGTAAAACACTGTTTTAGCACTACTGTGTTTTTGGGTAGATACATTCACTGACCACAGCATGCATGTTGTTCTTCTGCAGCCCTGAGAATAAATTTATTTGTCCAATATCCCAACTTTAGTCCTGAGCTGTTTTTTCCTCCTTTAGAGAGTTGTGTCCAAATTCTCAATCAGATGCATGGACTTGGGAATTCTCAATCAGATGCATGGACTTGGGAATTCTCAATCAGATGCATGGACATGGAACTTGGGAATTTCATTTAGGGAGCGAGTTCCTAAATGATGTTTTATATTAAAATTGGTCACATGCATGATTGTTTAGGTGTCAGTGAGATTAAAAGATAATTTTGTCTTTTTATTGCCTTCGTACATGTCGAAGTTTTGTTACGGAGCTCGATATTAATGACTAATTTTGTTGGTGATCTGGGACACTTAAAGATGTTTTTGATAATGTTTAGTAGATATGATTAATTTTCCGTACTTTTAAAGTCCCCGTGAAATCAAAATGAATTTCAGTATGAATATGTTAGCCTTAAAGTTTTCTATAAGCTAGTGTGCTCCAAAACAGTGACAAAATTCATATTTAGAAGATGTATGCATTCAAAATTTACACTCCCTCTCTACCACCGATACGGATCAGCAATTTTGATGACATCATTCTGCACTTCAGCTTCTCATCAGATTTTCTGTCCAATCAAAAGTGTCCCTCCCCCAACAGTTGTAAGTTTCCTGGTTATGAGTTAAGCTAAACGATATTGGCTATTTAAAAATGGGGAGGAGCCAGTCGATATGTCCTGCTCTGACTTCCTATTTCAGTGGAAATTACCGTATGTCAACACATCGAATAATGCTTCGTGTTTAAGGCACTTCACAGGGACTTTAAGTAAGGAATAAGACAACAGTTCATGTTGTTATAGGAAAATAATGAACAGTGGGGTAATGTGATTCCCAAAGTTGATTATTTCCTAATAACAGCATGTCCTGAAGTGTTTTATTCCTCTACCGTCCATCCATTTTCTATACTGCTTATCCTACACACTCGTGAGTTCCCAGGGAACTCAGGGCATATTCACACACTATGGACAATTTGGAAATGCCAGTTAGACTACAACGCATGTCTTTGGACTGGGGAGGAAACCGGAGTACCCCAGTGGAAACCCTGAAACACGGGGAGAACATGCAAACTCTGCTAATATTTGGGCAAAGAAGGGAAAAGTAACCCATCATTTTGAGATGATGAAAGCAGAGTTGTTTAAAATACCCAGAATTGTAGAATAAAAGTAACTGTACTTACCACTGGTGTGATGTCCGTAACATAACAGCACCATTGATGGCTCACTTTTATTGTATTTTTTTAAACAATATATTTGTACATTATATTTTTATCCTTGGGCACTAGAATGCAACCTGTGTGTTAGGAGGACATACTTGTATACCTTGTCCTTATAAACTCTAAACCATTCTGTTTCAGCTTTCCTTAGAAGACTGTGAGTTGATCTGCAGGAGAATGCTGGAACCGACGTCACGTTCGTTCTCCATCATAGATGAATCCCTGAAGTCTTTCTGTTCCCAGTGTTTGAACTATTTGCTGTAATCGCTCTGAGCTGACATATGGTGCCCACGTGCCACAGGCCTGTAAATAAAGGGAGATCCTTTTTGGAATAAAGTGCTGTTTTTGCACATCGTTATTACAGATCACAGCGTCTGCTTGCCTTTTTTATGCGAGTTTTGGTCTATAACTGGTTCGATCGTAAGGAAACATGGAGGCCAATATGGAATATATTGTGGGACAGGTGATGCAGAAAGACCTGGGACGACGACTCCAGGTCGGACAAGAGATCATAGACTACATTCTGGACAGGCAGAAGTCACATGATCTGGAGCACGATCAGACCATGCTCGACAAGATGGTGGATGGCCTGGCTACTTCATGGGTCAACTCTAGCAACTTCAAGGTGAATAAAATGATTTCGCTTTCTTAAAAATATTCATTTGAGCGTGATGAAAAGGCTCACATGCTCCTTTAGATGACTGCGTATGGAGGTAGCTAAGTGGTGCACTATATTTGGATATCACACCTCAGCAGAAATGCAGCACATGATTAAGATGAAAATGGCTATTGATTTTAGGCGATAAGTTTCCTGGAAAGGAAACATGGAGTTCACTTACATACTTAGACACTGGGGCTTTGCAGTCTTGAAGTGTCTCAGCAGCAGCTTCTGATTTATGCTCATAGTGCTGTTTAAAAGAGTTCTTGCTCCTGGAGTAGACTAATTTACATATAAAACACAGTTTCCAGATTTATTTAACGATGAAGCTCTGGATTTGTGTCCAGTATGATGTGTAGTTCTTAATAAAAATTGTAACTGTTGGCAAAATAACTAGTATAAGAGGAAAAAAATGCTTCAGGACATGCTGTTATTGGAAAATAATCAGCGCCGGGGTGGTTACAGTAACTCCGATTTGCATCAGGTTGCATCACACCATTCTGTTGTTGATTTCTTGATGACATTACATTGTGTTTTATTCCTTGCTTATGCCATAATATCATGATTTTAATAATACAAATGATGTATAACATGGTCTAATGGGGTGGCATGGTGGCTTCGCATGTCCTGGGTTGGGGGTTCTATTCCTCCGCTCTGGGTGCGCAGAGCTTGCATGTTCTCCCAGTGCTTTGGGGGAGTCCTCCAGGTACTCCAGTTTCTTCCCCAGTCCAAAAACATGCATTGTAGGCTATTTGGTATTTCTAAATTGTCCATAGTGTGTGAATGGGTGTGAGATAGTGTGAGTGTGTGTGTGTGTGTGTGTGTGTGTGTGTGTGTGTGTGTGTGTGTGCGCGATTATGCCCTGCGATGGGTTGGCACCCTGTCCAGGATGTCCCCCACGTTGTGCCCCGAGTCCCCTGGGATAGGCTTCAGGCCCCCCCACAACTCTGTGTAGGATAAGAGGTACAGAAAATGAACGGATTTATGGTTTAATGTTATGGTATATAATACCATATAATAATATGTTTCAGGTAAAGTGTTTGGACAGTTTCTGCTGATAATGTTAAAAAAAAACCCAAAACAACAACTACACTTTCAAGTAGTGGTGCTGATAAAATCAGCCATATAAAAAAAGTTGTGTGGACATGTTCCTAGTGTCCCGACCGAAATTTTCTATAATGATAGTAAGGAACAAAATAGTTTCAATCTTTAAAGTCTGACTGCTGTTACACAAATATCTACAGTTAGATTGTACAAAACGATGCAGATTGAGAACAACAGAATTCCCTCTTTACCACATAGTGCACTTTGGGATGCAGCCATTTTGTAGTGTTATCCAAATTCACTAATCAGTCCCTCCAGGTTTTTGTGATATTGTGACCGCAGATGTTCATGCAAAATCGAGCACTCCGCAATATTTGGAGGAGCTTGCGATTTGTCAAAATTACGCAGATTTTCTACAGATTTTGTCCAAGACACGTCATATGACGGCATCACAACACGCGTTCAGTCAAAGCCCTCTTTGTTTCACGTGCGTCGAACATGAGTAGAGCTGAAATGTCTCATTTACTAAAAAACATCACTGCGAAAGACAAAACAAATTTTGTGTAACTGCAATTTCGCTAAAAAACTCTGCAAATTTCATCACAAATTTTGAAATAAGTCGCAGCAAATTCAAGCATATTTGGCTGCAACAACCCCCCCCCCCCCCCCCCCCCAAAAAAAAAAAAAAAAAAAAAAAAAAACCCCTGTGAAATCCCGTACGGACTGATGAGACTGAATCTGTTCCTATTCCGTATTCATTCATTTATTGAGCATTAAAAATAATTCATACTGTATGTATATAACATTTATTAAAGCAATGCAAAAATCCCATTTTCTCTGATATGCATCTGTTAGGTATCTAATATCCAGTATATCTTCATTGTTTTAGAGTCCTACCCAGCATAAAACATTACAACTAGGATGCACATGATGTTCAAAAATCAATTTGAATCTTTTATAAGAAAAGTTAAGTATGTTATGTAGTGTAGATGAAAGGGGGAGGAAAAAGAACAGATCCAGTACTCCAGCTTTAACATGCTGAAATAGTATAACCTGCTTTTAGTTGTAAACTGTGTGACCTCAAAGTGTGTCATGGAAAGAGGCTGTGTTGAATATTATAAGTTCAGCGGAAAGTATTCGAGGAGTGAGAAATATTGCCTGGAAATTACATTTAGAGTTCTGTGGGTTTTTTATTTTGATAGCAGCGCTCCGTAAAGTTGCACCATATTATGTTTATATTTTCATTTATTCACGTAGCTTTTATCCAAAGTGACTTACAAATAAGATAATACTTTATTAATCCCCAGATGGAGAAATTAGGGTGATGAAAATGAGGAAATACAAGCATATTAGTATAAATCATTACAAATTGTAGCTCAGTTTGTCTCGGAGATCACAGATCAGAGTGTTTACTCAGACTCCCTCCTGTTCACTGGTGTTTTGTGCTTGTCATTGTACTGATTGAGGATGCATGATGAGGTTTTTGAATGATTTGTTCATTATGCTTTTGTGTCATTTTTGTTAAAGATGAGTTTTGATGTAAAGTGGATTACCAAGCGGAACAGCTTCAAGCTTAAGTAAACTTGAGCTTTGTTGCACAGGCCCAAACCTGTCCGACTTCTTACAAAGCCTTAAACTAGTCTCATTGTTGTACATGCTGTATGTGTATGGAAAGATTTTTCACCTCACGTTGCTCGAATCGCTCTATACTCATTGCATGTGGAAATTCCTATGTTTACTTTCTCACCGGTTGCCATGGTTTCACTGGTAGCATCAGGATAATGCAATAACTAACCAGCTAGAACAGAAGCTACACTATATAGCCAGAAATGTGTGGACACCTGACCATGACCATCACACCCATATGTAGGCCTTCCACAAACCTCCCTGATCTCAACCCCAATGAACGCCTTTGGGATGAACTGGAACACGCACTGCACCCCAGGGCTCCTCACTCGATATCAGTGCCCGACCTCACTAATACTCTTGTGACTGAATGAACACAAATCCCCACAATCATGCACCAAAATCTAGTGGAAAGCCTTCCCAGAAAAGTGGAGGTTATTATAATTGCAAAGGGAGACAACATCTGGAATGGGATGTTCAACAAGCACATGGTTATGACGGTCAGGTCAGGTGTCCACAAACATTTGGCTTTATAGTGTAGTTATAGAAGGCACATAACACAAATTTGATCACCAATCAGATGTCTTCCAAGATGTCTTCCAAGTACAGATGTCTGTCTTTATAGTCGTAAAGGGCTTGATGTACTAAAATACTGTAGAACATGAAAACAAGGACACTGTTCTGTTTTTGGTTATGTAGGAATGAATGTACGCAACCATAAAACGCAGATAATATTTCCCAGTTAGGGGATAAAAGGAAATCTAACACTGTCTCTCACTCCCATTCGTCACCTATTGAAAATGATAGACTTTCAGCTGCTTTGTTGTGTCACGTCACTGTGTGGGGTTAGACTTCCCACTGTGTCATCTGAACAACACTGACCTCATGATGACTCTGCAGATAAACTACAGCATACTGTGTGTGTGCGCTCGCATTGTGTTTCTTTATCCTCCTCTTCAGGCACGTCCTTCATCCTGCATGAATGTTAGATATGCACACTCGTTTGTTATGTGTGAAAAGGAGCATGTTGGATGTGAGATTGTCAGTGGTCATTTCCACAGCAGAATTTGTTTGGTTGCATGTTGTAAATCATTTAGTAACACTTATAACAGCGTCTAAAAATCCACTACCACTAGCTGTTCAGATCGAATAAAACTTGGGGCTGCTCAGTTATGGGAAAATATTCAACGATTGGGCCCTGAAGTTGATTCTTTTTCACTTGTAGTAATTTGTCAATGCTAACAATATTTCTATCCATTTTTAATTACATTTAACGTCCACGAGACGAGGTAGTTCCTGTTATTACTTACGTTATAGCAGTTGTCATTCCCTCGCCACTGTTTCTTCTCTCTTGAAGCTAAGACAAAAATGTAGCTTGTCATATTACTGAGAAAACAGAACACACAAAGTCCTCTGTCCTGAAGACTTGTTTTTAAGTTTTGGAAACCGTAAAGGAACAGCTTTACTTCCGCTACACTAATCTGATTGGTCAAACAGTGTTCCAAGAGTGCTTATATTTAGTATAACTGCACTAGGACGTTTTGTATGTTCTCCCCATGCTTCTGGGGTGTCCTCTGGGTACTCCCCCAGTCCAAAGACATGCATTGTATTTCCAAATTGTCCATAGTGTGTGAATGTATGTGCGATTGTACCCTGTGATGGATTGGCACCCTGTGTCTAAGGTGTCCCCCACGTTGTGCCCCGAGTTCCTGGGGATAGGCTCCAGGCTCCCCTGTGACCCTGTGTAGAATAAGCGGTATGGAAAATGGAGGGATTATATTACTTGTTACCTCTCGGGTATTTGACAGTTTTCATAAATTTTTCCATTTGTGCCCGTGAGGATGACAAAGCCTTATTCACAACAGCAAAAAAACATTAAAATAAAAGAAATATCTGTGAAAGTATGATAAGCAATGCCTATCTAGACCAAACAAAGGCACCAGGGCACAGTTCTCTCATTGTTGTGTGTCAAATA
This sequence comes from Ictalurus punctatus, assembly GCF_001660625.3. NCBI lineage: Eukaryota > Metazoa > Chordata > Actinopteri > Siluriformes > Ictaluridae > Ictalurus > Ictalurus punctatus. The sequence goes on from NC_030425.2 coordinate 23,421,030, forward strand.
AGTATAACCAGTACTGGAAAGGACAAATGTTGTAATGCCCATGTTGAGTCTTGCACATGTCTCGTGTACATCTGTCTTTAATGCTCAAAAGTACCTGCAATCTATTATGAAGTCATTTCTGTCTACCGAATACTGAGTAATGAAATATTCATTGATTGTTTTATGAGTCAGTCAGAGTTTGCTCATGTTGCATTAGCATTTTTAAGTGATTGCAGTGGCAGCCTTCATGGATTCAGTATTCCAGATGGACATGATGACCTTGAAGGAGAAGAGAGACTGTAGATCACTGTCACCCGTACACACAGCTCAGCGCTGAATTTGCCACTGAAATGACAGTTCAATACGAGCGAGTGGAGAACGCCAGGCATCTCTGTGCTGCAAATAAACAGTGTAGTGTGGCTTTTTCCACAGATGGGTGAAATTAAGATGTTATATATATATATATATTATAGCAATATCATATCAGCATGTTGCTCAGTCCTAGGGCTGGACGATCTATTGATATAATAGTGATATTCAATTCAGTTTTATTTGTATAGTGTTTTTAGTAATGGACATTGTCCCAAAGCAGCTTTACAGAGATATATAAATTCAGGATATAGATTTTAAATGTATGAATTTATCCCTAATGAGCAAGCCAGAGGCAATGGTGGCAAGGAAAAACTCCCTGAGACGATATGAGGAAGAAACCTTGAGAGGAACCAGACTCAAAAGGGGATCCATCGTGCGATTATAAATAAGTAAATCCCTTCTATAAATGTGCTAATAGTGTCAATGGTCAAATAGTGCAACTGTGTAACCAGGAAAATTCAATACGGTTTTCACATGAAGTCTGTTTTGTTGAAGTTATCCACTGTTTACTGAGGGAGACATGAGTGCATAACTGTCATAGCAATTATAGTCCTAGCCATCATAGCATAACTGTTCATATGAACTGAGGTCCAAAGCCACCATATGGTTTTTCATTGGTACCATCCTCAGCAATCTCAATGTTCTTTAGACTGCACCATGTGGGACCATCCTCAGCAGCAGCATGTAACTCAACCAATTGATGAGAACTACAACCAGAAGTAGGTCATCAGGATGGATCAGGCAGGTCCGGAGAGCAGAAGCGGTCAAGATCACTGGTATCTCAGGAGTATCATGGTTAATCGATATCATGTTCATATTTATGTGCTACAGTTTTCTGAAATATTGTTGGTATGGTGAGATATTTTAAAAAAATGTTTTTAATTATTACAAATTAAATGGTACTGAATGGATGCTGTTGATTTGACAACAGCATCCATTACCCAATCCATCCATCGCCCAACCCTACTCAGTCCCATTATATATTACAGTTATGATTATGCAGCATGTTTGGGCTAGTTGTGAATGAGTAGTTCACATTTGGTATTGGAGACTTTGTAAACACCAGCTGTTATTGAATGAGCCTTTCTGAGATGGTCTTTCATCCATTCATTCACATTGTGTAACTGCTTTAACCACGTCAGAGTTGTGGTGGACTCCCATGATCACTAGGCAGAAAAACACTCTGGGCGAGACGCCAGACCATCTCAGAGCACCACACATACACACTCTCACTCCTAGGGGAAAGTTAGAGTTGCTAGTCTACCTACTGGCATGTTTTTGGGAGGTGGGAAGAAATTGGAGAACCTGGTGGAAACCCATGCAGATATATATATGTATATATGTATATAATAAAAAATAAGCATAAAAACTTTTGGAAGACATTTTGCTAAAAAGTGTTGATTTCCCCTATGTATGGAGACTTTTGGGACACCCTGTAGTTTACAAGAATTGTTTGGCTTGTTATGACAAACCTAGCCTATAAACATTCAAGATAATGGTCCAGCAAATAAAAAATGAATAAATGAGTTTACATAAAAGTTTACAGTTTATATTCTTGGCCTCAAACACTATGTGCTTTGTACACTTTTCTCCCTACAAGCTTCAGAATCTCGAAACGGACTGACACTTGTTTAATTACTTTTCCATTGTTTCATCATTACGGAACAGTAATAAGTAATCTGAGTAAAAGACTCTTAGGGGCATGTCTATAACAACTGACAGCAGCGATGCAAACAGTCAGGGAGTCTATTACACACCTGCATTTGTTTCCAGGTGTTTTTTTTTTTTTTTTTTTTTCCAGCTGTACAGTATATTCCACAGGTATGCCCACAAGTTTGTTGACTGAACCGTTAGCTATCTAACCTCTTGTCAATTTCAGGGTATTCCCAGCACAGGTACAGGAAAACATAATATCATAAATACAATATTGTGAAATAATGATGTAAATCATGATAAACGATTAGGCAGTTTTTGTGAAGTGAAAATATGGGTATTTACTTCATAATTATAGATCCATAATTGATAAGAAAAAACAGGTTTTATATATTTGCAACACATTAACTGTATTGAGCTAGTGCTGTTTCTGCACTAATGCTAACTTGCACTACATTTATGAGTATAAATACGGCAGGAAATTTCAGACTGTGCTATAGCTGAGACAAGGGGCTTGGAAAAGCCACATGATGTGTGATGTGTAAAAGCAGTGATCCGTTCCTCCAGTTTCTTCTTGTTATTTGTCTGGTTTCTTTCCTCTCATGGCTTGAGCATTTTCAGCCCTTCCAGTATATGGGTTATTGATTCAGGGTAAATTTGCAGGTTTATTGCAAACAGCTAGGTATTCTAAACATATGATACATAGTGGTTCAGACAGATTTGCTAACTCGATAAACTCCAAATGGAAAATTGCTGCAGCTGGGTATGAACTTGGCAGTTACAGCCCAGTTACTGGTTTAACTTCAAACCTTCATCTATAAACGAATCAGCTCCTGAACACAGCTAATTTATAGAATTTATGTAGTTCAGACTCAGAAAAGGTGAAATCATTGACTTTTTTTTTTTAGGTTGTATCAAAAGCATCTCTGTGAAAAGACCCTGTAAGGTCTCAAAGTGTAATTTTGTGACTATGTTATGAGATTTATAATGCTCTTGAGTTCTCATGCTCTCTTGTTTCCGATATAGGGACTGAGATAAGTTCCAGGTCTTCGTGTGTGGGATGTACAGGTGGTGACATGGCAGCAATGTATCACGATACTTGAAAACTCAATGTGTCATAATTTTTTGTTTAGCACCATCAATACAGTGGAACTTCATTATTGAAATTCGAATTTCTGTGATTTTATTCCTATAAAAATATTAAATATATTTAATGAGGAAAGATAGGAAATGGAAATATATGGCACAAAAATAGATTGTAGCTTTCGATCATTTACTTGTTGTGATGAGTAACACTGGAATTATTAAAGTACCAACATCAGATGATAGATGATACCCACAATTAGGGCTGGGCAATATTGCAAAAAAAAAAAAAAAAAAAATTATATATATAAATTTTTTTTTCAACTTTATGAATGATTCTTGATTACGATTTCAATTTCTCTTGTTCTTACATTATGCAGTTGAAAAAGTATGCAACTCATCTTTGAATTTTTTTATTTATTAGAACGGACTTTGGAAAATTTAGATGTGCAAAAATAGTAACAGCACCATCTGTAGCAAATAGTGCAAAACAGTGGTTCTATTAAATAAAGGATATTTAAACAACAAACAAACATTGCACTATTTGCTGTAGATAGTGCTGTTAATATTTCTGCACAACTTAGTGAACCCTTCTTTCTCCACAGAGTAAATGGGGTTTTCTTGACATGAAATGTCACCGCAACTGAGAAGTCAACTTTTGGTTTTCTTCTGAACTCCGAGTTCTTTCCCTGTTTGAGGAGTGACGTCAAATCAGCACAGAGTCAGAAATAAACATGTGATGTAAAAATTTTAAACTTGTATTTGGGAGTAGCGCAAGCTGTAGGAGGCATTTATCAAGTTAAGAAGACTGTGTTTTTCCTTCATATTAGTTTAAACTTTATAAGGGCTACAACTACTAATGGATCATTAAAATAATCAACAACAAATTTGAGTATGGATTAGTTGGGTTTGTATTGTCACTGTGGATAACCCCCCCACCCACCCACCCATGATCCAGGTCGTCCATAACATGGGTGTTTTATACTAAGCGCTTCAAACAAACTTGTAAGTGTATTAAAGTGGCTTGTAGTGTCAGACACTGCGACAAATGTGTGCTGTTTAATGTGTACCAAACATGTTTTTGTCAGCGCAGAAATGACATTTTTACCTTTATATCCTTATCTGTAAACATTAACAATTCACGCCAGTATTTCCATTTTACATAAAGGCTCGTCCTGACAGCAAGCGAGTCTTCATTAAACTTCACTGAATGAGCACGAGTCCACGCATGCGCGTCAATCAAACAGCATGCAATAGAAAGGAAGCGCAATAACTCTGACTAAAATATTCATTTTGATCAAATATGTTGTTTGATGCTATATTTAGAAGCTAAAGTATTGTGTGTTTGAGAGCAGTAACTGTAATGGGGTTATAACATGTAATTGTATATGAATGTAAGAAGTGTCGTACACTTACAGAATAAAGTAACATGTTACTGTGTTCATATGAGTGAACATGTGTGTTACTGCAGAACATTCAACCTCTTAGCAGTTAACACTTAGCTTGTGCTTTTGTTTTTCTTTCTTTTTTTTTTTTAGCATTTTTAATATAGTGATTTAACTTCAGCTTTAAAGCTTGTGGACAATCAGTTATTTCTTTGTTTTCCAAATAATAATGATAATGAGTATTTATTAATCACGTATACATTACAGCACACTGAAATTCTTTTTTTTTGCATACCCCAGCATGTTAGGAAGTTGGGGTCAGAGCACAGGGTCAGCCATGATACAGCACCCCTGGAGCAGAGGGGGTTAAGGGCCTTGCTCAAGGGCCCAACAGCAGCAGCTTGGCAGTGCTGGGGCTTGAACCCCCGATCTTCTGATCAGTAACCCAGAGCCTTAACCGCCAAGTCACCACTGCCCCTGCATATAGCACAGCCCACAAAGATACAGAATGTGTATATTTCAGAATGTGAAATAACTTTTTTTTTTTTTAAATACAGAAAATAAAAATTGGCCTCTTAATCCAACTAATCGATTAAATCGAAGAAATAATCGACAGATTAAATATCTATCTCTATCTCTCTCTCTCTCTCTCTCTCTCTCTCTCTCTCTCTCTCTCTCTCTCTCTCTCTCTATATATATATATATATATATATATATATATATATATATATATATATATATATATATATATATATATATAAAGTCATGTTAAAACATTAATTTAAATTAACCAAACTGACCAAATGAATCGTAAAAATTGCCCAGCACTACTCACAATACTAAGGACAAATTATTAATTTAACAAATTTATTTCTTTATTCTAGTATTCTCTTTATATTGGGTCATGGTGGATCCGGAGCATATCCTGGAAGCACTGGATATGAGCGGGAATACACACTAGATGGGACATCTCACAAAGCACCTTCATCTCAGATGCTCCACACTTTTCTGGCCACAAGCTTCAGAATCTTGAAACTGATCAAACCAGGGGCTCTAGAATCTGTGAAGTGGCAGCGCTACCCACTGTTAACTGTGGGTTAACATAAAAAGCAGAGGCTTGAAAATCATTCTTTAGTGCAGTAATGAAGTTATCTCACTCTCCAACTTTTCATCCTTGGGCTGCGGGTAACATGATACATGATACTCTGAGACATCTCTGACTCTGTGTTCAGTCTGTAAAGCCTGCTGTTCTCTGAGATGGTGCAGTCTCCAAGTGCATGACACATTCTTAAAAGTCAAAATAGAGAAGGTTATACTTCCCAACCCGTTTCTAGCTCTCCTTGCTTTACAATTCTGCACCTCAGTAATATTTTGGTTAGAGAGTGTGAGGTCAGCTAAAGTATAGAATCCCGGTGCTGGTTCAGGGTGAATGACTTTGCTCCAAGACTTGTGTCAGTCTTGGGATTTATTGCTACTAAGCTACAATTTTCCCTGTATTATGTTCTGCTCGATAGCTATAGAGGAAGAAATCACCTCACTTACCGATCAGCTGCTCTCCAAGTGGGTAACAGACCAACAACAAGGCCACCATGAGCTAACAGCAGCACTGTTCCAACATCCCAGGATAGGTTTCGTTAACTCAGTCATACTCAGTAACACTCTGTGTAAGGGTGTGCTAAACCTGTGATCACACGTCCTGCACACATTTGCTAAAATTGTCGATAGTACACTACTGTCAGTTAATATAGCACAACTTCACCATGAACCATAGAAATGAAATTGTATTTTTATGATTAAACATTTGAATGAGGGATTCATTGGAGTGTTCATTCCGAAAATTTCCACTAAGTATTGACCGTCATTACATCATAAATTTCGAGAGCCAATTATGATCCAGTATGCGAATTCAGACATTGTAACGGTGTTTTTCCAGTTGAATTTGATGTGCATGTCTGCTGTTTTCAGTTTGCGTATTCATAGAATAAATCAAGGTATTTTTCTTGGGAAAAAATATGGTATCAGAGCTGATAAATATAAGAGATCAACTCCATCTTTCTAAACATGAACCAGCATTGACTTATCTAGACACGTTCATTTACATATGTTATTTAGCCAAAAGCAGTTCCTCAGATCAAACACTATCTGCATCATCGACATCTGGCTGCCTTGACATAATAACCTGTGAAAGCGGGTCACCACAGAAAGACACTCTTATTATGGTACTTATTTTACTGGTCGAAGACATATAGAGATGTGTATTTCACAGCTCAAACACTCGACACATAAAACAAGCGAGTCCTTTAATTCCTGAGAGCTGATTATGACTTCATAAAGCCCACTGTGTTGGTACCTTTGACAAAACTTAATGGCAGAAATATCTTTAGCTGTTCTATAACACAGGCTGTGTTGTCTCTCTCACGCATCTTCATTTTCACTCTGAATGTGTTTAAATTCCAGGTGTTAACTTTAGTAAATATTCTTTTTAAACCTGCCACATGGTAAGTGGCTTCTTCGCACACTAAGCTTATTTCACTGAGTTAGTATTTTATTGTATGCAGTGGTAATGCATGTTTATATTAATATGATGGTCCAGTTGCAAGTAGTGTGAATGGAAAAGCTTTACCTGCACAATAGGATAAATAAATGTTACAGCTCCATTTATGGAAAGATTATTTTTTGTTGATTGCTTCTGGACTTTTACTTGAGACTCAGTGCTGAAGCAAACAAATAAACAAATAGAAACAGACTCACGGAGTTTGGAAACCACAGCCACATGGGCAGCAGCTTTGCAAGACGTTATATACAAAGACAAACAAATAAGTTGTCATTGTAGTTTTTCTGATTGAATCCTGAGTAACACAACCAAAAAGCGTTCACCCGATCGTTAGGAGATCGCAAGGTCGAACCCTGACCATGCTTCAACCATTTGTGTTCCGGAGCCCCGCCCCTTTCGGCTGCTCCCGTTCAAGGTCGCCACAGCGGATCACCCATCTGCATATTTTAAATCTGGCGCAAGTTTTACGACGGATACCCTTCCTGACGCAACCCTCCCCATTTCCCAGGCTTGGGACCACTGGCACTGAGAGTGCACTGACTCGTGCAACCCTCCAGTGGCTAGGGTTGGTTCACTGACTGGGCCGTGCTTTATAGGTGGGAAGGATGTCATACTCTCACTCTTCTGTCAATCACAGTGACACTAGCCAATCGTGGGCATCTGTAAGCTCGTGTATGTGGAAGAGGGCAGATAGTGCTTTCCTCTGAGTATGTTGTTTTGCTGCCCTGTGATGAAGCAGGTCAAAAAGATGTGCTTGTCTTGGAGGAAGCACGTGTTAGCTTTCACCCTCTGTGGTTGGTAGCTGTCATATGATAGGGGAGACTTGGCTGATGTGTGGGAATTGGCAGGTGACCAAAAAAGGGAAAAGTAAGAAAAGATGCATTTACAGGGTTTCCCAAAACTCTCCATTCATCATGGACTATGTGTGGCAGAACCACGTCAGTTGTGCCTTCTTCAGTGGATGTTCGTGGAAGTCCACTTCTCGGTTGGACCGCAACACTTTAGTCTTTTTGAATTCGTTAATTTGTAATAATAAGTTTGGCAGCAGTGTGGTGTGTGAGGTGTTTGTCATGTTTCCTGTTAAAATCCATCGCAACCTTGCGACAGCTTCCCGATCCCACCATGAGAATGATTTCAATGCGTTCTTCTTTTGTTAAAGGCTGCCTGAAATTTTTTTTATATTATATAAACTACGTATAGACATTCTGCTAAAAAATTTTTATTTCCCCCATGTATGGAGACTTTTGGGACACCCTGTATATACCACAAAGATGCATTCTTACAGCATGGGAATGAAATAAGTCCAGTCCCTATTACCATGAGTCACTCTCTTCTGCTCTGTAAAATGACTATAAAATGCACTTGTGCCAGAACATTTTTTTTGTCTTAAAATTCAGAAATGAAGTGATAATACAGCTGTGATACAGAAGTGATACAGCTATTTTTCATGGTATTCACTGGAACTCTTCAAGTCCCATAATTATGATTCTAACTGATTAAACCTTAATTAAACTGATTTCGTGTAATTTTATTTTCATGTGACCTAAGAATGATATCTATGAATTTTAAGGATGTGTTCATTTTATGATTTATGCCTTCACTTTACACCAAAATGCTTCAAGTTCCCTTTAAAACATTGACGCTGGTATGTGGAAATGTACTGCTTGGATAATGTTGCATGATACTTTATCTGTGCGTATTTTGTGCGTGTGTGTGTGTGTGTGTGAGTGTGTGTGAGCTCAGAACTCTTGCTGCAGCTCTTGTGTGTACTGCAGTAAGGTTTTGCAGGGGGAAGCCCGCATAATGAATGCAGTTCAGCCGGATTGAAGGCCTGAAAGACCTGAAGATTTGCAGCACTATCAATGTGTTCTTTATGCTCCTGCATGAAACCTTCACAATCACATGTTCATTTTGTTTCCTCAGTATAACAAACCTGCAGTGTGCATCCTAGCAAATAAACCTAACAAAGACAACCAAAGACATTAATAGAGACTTTCTACCAGACAATGCGGCACGACTTGGCTCTGCACCTGATTACCCATAATCCTCCACGTTGTTGCTAAAATTACAAACCCAAGAATCATGTTGTGTGGTGAAAAGTGAGAGTGCCGGTTGTCATCAAGTCACCGTTTGACCTATTTAGTCCCAATTTACTAGAACGTTCTAATGACGCCTGATCCGATCCAACCAATCAGAACTCTTCTTCCACAGCTGGCCTGGAAACCCAGTCATCTCCACCAAGTGTAACTGCACCACATGCAGAAACGAGGCCAGGAGTCCCTTTGCAGCTCTGCTACAGTTTATTTTCACACACACACACACACACACACACACACCTACATCAAACCCAAACCTTAACACCATTAACCATAAAGAAACCTTTTGGATTGTTAAGGTTTTTCATGGAGACCAGCCAAACGTCCCCATGAGTTTAAGACTGTCTGATATTCCTATCCTCTGGCGGAATTTGTTCCCCACCAAGATTTAAAAACATGTCCACGCACACAGGTGCTGGAGGAGTGGTGTGGTGCTGTGTATCACCCTCATGCTAAGTACTCATAGCTTAATTAAATATGTGAATAACTTGATGTTATGCAGAAATAAGCATCAGTTAAGTTGAATAAGCAAGACCGTCGGAACTGAAGGTCCGATATAACTCTACTGGGTATGTGTGTATGTGTGTGTGTTGTACTGCAGATGTGTGGGATCTACAGATCTAGTTCAGAGGCCTGTACTGTAGTTCCCTCGGGGCAGGAAATCCACACTAGGAAAGAATAAACTGCAGCAAGCTGTTGCCTTACTAGAACTACCGGCTCTGGTAGTTCTAGTAAGATGAGCATGTGTGAGCATCCCTGCTCAGTGTAGATGGATTTGTATATAGTAATGACCTCCTGGACTTTCCCAGATGCAACACCATGAAATGGTCAAGGGAGCATTGCATTAGATACGCCTAGGTTAACTTAATGTTGATAGATATAGATATAGTTGCTCAATTCTCAAATCTGATTGGTCAGAAGGTGTTGATGAATGTACTGTAACAGCAGCTCTGACAATAACTCCAGCTGTAAATCAAATCAAGTTACACCGTGACTCTCTACATGAACTGAGCTATATGATATATGGATTAAAATGTGTTCTTATTTAACAAAGAAAAACCTATTATTTTTCATACCATAAAGCATTCTGTATGGAAACGATTATTTGACATTTACGGAAGGTGTCTCCAGTGTCAGTGCTTTTGTAACGTTCAGTGAGTTTTTTCCATCATGGGAAAGTGTGCTTTCTGGTCTGGGGTCTTGCTAACATTACAAGACTTTATGGCTGGTGAGGGAACAGCTGTTTAAAACTACTATAAAGTAAGGCATAACAGGATCAAAGAGTCGACCCGCTGCCATTCGGCATCATTAAATATAACGATGTAACTATAAATGGTTAAAAGTGTGACATGTTGTTCATTAATAAATTGAAAATTGTAATTGCTGGCAAATGTCTGTGGTGTAAGGGGAATAAAAGCCTACAGGTTGTGCTATTATTGGAAAACAATCAACTTCTGGGTAGTAAGAGGAACTCTGCTTCATGTCAGGCTGCCTCACTCCACCACACTCATCACACCACTAAGCACTGTGGCTTAGTGGTTAGCATGTTTGCCTCATCAAGAATGCCCCATGAATCAAACCCCCCAACACCGGGGATATATATATATACACACACACACACACACACACACACACACACATATATATGTTCTATATGCATGCATATACACAGTACTGTGCAAAAGTTTTAGGCACATGCAAAGAATGTTCTCCATGTGCTTCGTAGGTTTCCTCCATGTACTCCGGTTTCCTCCCCCAGTCCAAAGACATAAGACATGCGTTGTAAGCTGAGTGACTTCTCTAAATAGTCTGTAGTATGTGAATGGGTGTGTGAATGTGTGTGTAAGTGTGATTGTGCCCTGCAATGGGTTGGCACCCCATCCAGGGTGTCCCCCACCATGTGCCTGCACACATTGTGACGGATGGATCAACAGATATAGATGTGAATCTTACAATCCTGAGCTCTGGTAACTGTCTGTATAGAGGCTTACACATTGTCCCTGTGCCTGTGTGTTTCTCTGTCTCACACATCTCAAAATCATGATGGGTTATGAGTGAGTGTGGAGTTTTTCAATAATTTGGGCTTTCTTCCTTGTGCCTAGTATTTCTGCGATAATCATGATTTTATTTTTAAATGACTAAATTATTATTTTTGTTCTATACATAAGCTAGTGATATATTAAGCATGTCTGATGCCGTTTTCTTTGTTTTGCATAAAAACAAAGGAAGTTTATTCCTTGTGTCTTTACATAGAGAAACAAGACACTCAGACTTGCAATATCTGAAAGGCAAGAACTGTTACACTTTTAAAGAACCACTAGAGAGCGCTGTTTCTATATGAACGTGTTTTCTTTTGTCTTTATTTCACGAGACCGTAAAGGGTTCCAAAAATTGCACCATAGCCTGAACAGATCGCTCAGGTGATGCTGAATGTGTTGGTCAGGTGTTAGCAGGGATGTTCTCACTAGACGTTCATTGAACAGCCCAGACCACCCCGAGACAAGGAAGGTTAAAAATGCGCGTGCGGAATACCGAGCTTATCATTTTACCCCGGAATGTACTCGATGGTAGATTTTTTCATATCCTGTTTTTCAAAGATCTGCGTTTATAGCTCACAATATACTTATTCCATGTCATATTTTTTAAATCCCGCATATATTTATAGAAATACCAGCGAGTAAAGTAGCGATTTCTGTCCTACCCATAAGCCTTTGCTGTCCTAATTTGCATACCAGCAGTGAGATCTCAAATGGGCGGGGTTATACAGCTGATACAAGCCAAACGCTTGAAAAATCATTTCAGTTATTGAATATTTGATGAGAAACATCAAACTTTTGGTTTAATACAAATCTTTTTTGGGGTATGTTTTTGAGTATTTATGCACTTTTATATTTTTATGCCTTTCTTTTTCAGGTGGCTCTTCTGGGAATGGACATTGTGTCAGTTTTAGTGACCAGATTACAAAATCGCTTTAAACCCCAAATTGGTACAGGTGAAAATCCTTGCTTATTGTTTTCAACTACACAATATTTAATACAGATAGTCCCCCTCTACTTTTTCCTACATCTAAAATGCATTTTACATGAATAGAAAAGATAGTTTAGAGACCAGATGACCCATTTATGCCTGATTCGTTATACAGGTTTACAGTGTCATAAAAAGAGGTGTAAGTTTTCTTTGTCCTTTTGTCTTCAGTCCTGCCCAGTTTAACAGACCGTTTAGGTGATGCCAAAGACCAAGTAAGAGATCAAGCCCAGGCTCTGCTGTTAAAAATAATGGATCAAGCTGCCAATCCACAAGTATGTACAACCTTACTAGTGAATTTATTTATTTAGGAAGAAGCCCAGTGTCACACAGTCTGATCTATATAGTTTTTTTTTAACACATAAAATGACAGGCATCATATTCTGTGTGGGCCATGATAATTATCTAATAGACAGCCAGACAAACAGTTACTCATATATTTCAGAAACCACAAAGCATGACATTTATTGATACACTATATCATCATTATTGCTTTATGTTTTAAACCATGTGAACTTGCGTGTGTAGTACGTATGGGACCGAATGTTGGGAGGATTCAAACACAAGAACAACAGGACCAGAGAGGCTGTCTGTTTCTGCCTTATTTCCACACTAAATATGTGCGTATCACTCATCGTCCAGTCTGCCATTCATTTACAGTGTGCATTAAAACTGCAAATCATGAAAATATTTTTTTCTGTTGCTGATTTTGTTTTTGTTTTTTTAGATATGGAGCCCAGGGTTTAACTCTGAGCAAGATTGTGCCTCACATATGCAGTCTTTTAGGAGACCCTACAAGTCAGGTGAGTACAGAGTGTCTTTTGTGTTTGTAGTTTGAAATAAAATTTCACGAGGCTCGTTGTGAAACTTTGGTTTTGGGCGCCATCTAGTGGCCAAAAAATATACTACATAAAATACATTGCATGTTGGTGTATATTGGCTTGTATACAGTATAGACTAATTTTCAAATAAACAAGAAGTGCAGTGCATGAGAGTAAAATAAACAAGTATTGAATATTAGGTTTTTTGTTTATTACTTTATAAAAGAATGTATTTTCTTTATGGTTTTATTAAAAAAACAAACAAACAAACAAACAAAAAACCCATGCCAATTTCAGCTATGTTACCAAAGGAAAATAATGGAATGGGAGACTTTATTGAAATGGAATAATTTGTGATTAATTATTGATATCATTTATGACATTTAAAGAATCAGTCAAACCCTGAACGTCTTGTCTTGTAGCTCCATTGAATTCTGGAATTTTTGAGTCCAACATTTGTTTCTCCACTAATTCTATGTTGGATTTCGCATTAATATGACCTTGAAGATTTTAGGCGCTAATAGTGAAATCTGATCGTTGGTTACATTTTTTTCTCTCCTAATAAATCCATTGCAACTGCACTAGCAATATCCCTCTGTGACCTTAGAGTGACACCCAAGCACAAACTTCTCACAGAAATACTGCGCCATCCAACAAATCACTGAACAGACAGCAAAGATTTGAACATATTAGTTAGTATTAGCCTAGTTAATGTGTTTCCCTTCATTTCCTCAAATAAACAATTAATTATTTATGTAAATGAAGGGTGTGTTTTTGTCAGAATCTTTATTCTCTCCTCCAGGTTCGAGATGGAGCTATGAACTGTCTTGTGGAGATCTACAGACATGTCGGAGAGAGAGTGCGAATGGATCTTGGGAAAAAAGGCTTGCCACAATCACGGTATGACTTTATTACTATTATCATTATTATTGATAATAATAAAAAATAGTGTTTGGAAAGTCTTCGAAAGTCCTGGATTTTCATTATGAACCATCTGTACGAACCCTGTAAAATTAGCAGTGTTTGATCGTAAGCGAGTTCATTTCCAAATTCAGTTATTTATTCCTAATGATGTGTTCATTCTTAGTTCTCTGAGGACAATTTCTTTTTTGCATGATTTCATTGCTCAAGGAAACAATGGATGAAATATATGGCACGTTGAATCAGTTGCTCGCCAACTGTATGATTGTTCTTGAGTTTTTTCGATAGCCAGGTTTGTCTGTTCTACTATATATCTGTGTTTCTGTAAATTTGGTTCACTTTGTAGATTTGAGTGATGAATTAACAGAATATTTGGATGGTATTGTGATAGTTCAGCTAGTATAGTATCGTAAGATATGTTTATGGTATCGTCACAACCCTACATCAAAGTATGCCGCTCCATTTTCGACCTGTTGTGAAGTTCCCTTTTTGGTGTTCCTGCATGTGACTGAAGTTCTCAGTTACAAACAGACAGCCGTGTGCTAACATTGTAAGTGTGGCTGAAGTTGTTTTCTGTTTTCTGTCTTTTCTGTTTAGGTTGAATGTCATTTTCAGCAAATTTGACGAAGTACAGCGGTCAGGGAATATGGTGCTGTCTGCAGGTGAGTGATTACACATCAGCCCGTGTCTGTATGCATTTGTTTTGGGGTTTGTAGGATAAAACCATGCAAAACATATAATCTGATCAATTTGTTGCATACTGTTCAAACTACAGTACAGTCTGGTAGATATCTCATAGTATAGTTGGTCTTTAAAAAAAAAAAATTCACAAAAATATTCTGCTCTCATGGATATCAAACAGTTGCAAACAAAACACAGGTTTACCTCTGAGTCTTCTCTTATAATGTCTGATGAGGTTGGAGAATACATGGCGAGGGATCTGAGACCATTCCTCCATACAGAATCTCTCCAGATCCTTCAAATTTCGAGGTCTATGTTGGTGGACTCTCCTCTTCAGTTCACCCCACAGCTTTTCTATGGGTTTCAAGTCAGGGGACTGGGATGGTCATGGTAGAACCTTGATTTTGTGGTCAGTAAACCATTTTTGTGTTTATTTTGATGTGTGTTTTGGGTCATTGTCCTGCTGGAAGATCCAACCACAGCCCATTTTAAGCTTTGTGGCAGAGGCAGTCAGGTTTTCATTTAATATCTGTTGATATTTGATAGAGTCCATGATGCCATGTATCCTAACAAAATGTCCAGGTCCTCTGGCAGGAAAACAGCCCCAAAACATTAAAGAGCCACCACCATATTTAACCGTGGGCATGAGGTACTTTTCCATGTAGCGACCTCTCTGTGTGCACGAAAACCACCTCTGGTGTTTATTGCCAAAAAGCTCTATTTTGGTTTCATCTGACCACAGAACCCGATCCTATTTGAAGTTCCAGTAGTGTCTGGCAAACTGAAGATGCTTGAGTTTGTTTTTGGACGAGAGTAGAGGCTTTTTTCTTGAAACCCTTCCAAACAACTTGTGGTGATGTAGGTGACTTCGGATTGTAGTTTTGGAGACTTTCTGACCCCAAGACGCAACTAACTTCTGCAGTTCTCCAGCTGTGATCCTTGCAGATATTTTGGTCACTTGAACCATCCTCTTAAAGTGTGTTGAGATGATATAGACACACATCCTGTTAGGTAGATTCATAACATTTCCAGTTGACTGGAACGTCTTAATTATTGTCCTGATGGTGGAAATGGGCATTTCAATGCTTGTGCTATTTTCTTATAGCCACTTCCCATTATGCGAAGCTCAACAACCTTTTGCTGCACATCACAGCTATATTCCTTGGTCTTACACATTGTTATGAATGACTAAGGGAATTTGGCCTATGTGTTACCTCATATTTATACCCCTGTGAAACAGGAAGTCATGGCAGAACAATTTTTTGTTCCTAGTCACCCAGTTGTACTAAAAAAAAATTAATATCGATGGGAATATACTTCAAATATATTTTTCTCATATGAATTCATGTGGATGACAATAATTGTTGCACACCTATATTTAACAAAGATTTTTTTAAAAACCTGTGTTTGCAATTGTTTGATATCCATGAGAGCAGAGTATTATTATTATTATTATTATTATTATTATTGTTGTTGTTGTTATTATTATTTTTTAAAAGATCAAAAGGTTAGATAATAAAAACAATTTTTTACAGCCTTCTTTGCTCATATTTACCAAGGGTGCCAATATTCGTTGAGGGCACTGTAGATATATATCATCATCCTATTTGTTTATCTTTTGTTGGATTATTTTGGATTTTGGTAGAACCATGCACAGAATGGTATGAAGAGGCGAGGTTGGAATTGATTTCTTCTATAGACCGTAGATTCATGTGGCCTAACAGGTGATTAGATTTGTTCTCCATTTGTGCTGATGTTTTTCAGTATATTTTGACACCTGAAGACGTACGTCACACATTATCAGCAGTGATTGAGTAGACCGTAGTGTAATGAACATGAACAAGGTTTTCACTGCACTGTGTGGCATGCAGATTTTGTTGTGATCATCAGTATGTTTCTGGACACATATGAAATCCCACTCTGCACCTTATTTCAAGATGGTTGTAAACAGTTCACATTCAGTGTGAATGAGATGGACAGCTTGTGCTTTGGGACTCTCAATTCTGCTCTTGTGTATTTAGCAGCACAGAGGACTGACACAGAGGTTTTATTGGCAGTGTTACAGCAGTATTGAGCTGTGTGTGATTGATAATCTTCCTCTGTGTTTCTCTCTCTAAATCTGCTCTATTCAACTCTCCTCTATTCAATAACTTTCACTCTGAAAAGGCTAATTATGTATACATTGTGGATTATGCTTACAATAGTAAGATTAGGTGAAAAACTGGACAGTTAATTCACTTTATTATTTAGTAAATGGTTCTGAGTTGGTCTTTTCAGCTTGGTGTCATTTTCGGGTTGATAAGGAGCAGAAATTGACAGACACTAAGGCCACACCTCCACTGCTGAAATTGACAGGCACTTTGGTCACACCTCCTTCACTAAGACTGACATATGTACTGATGCCACTCCTCCTTCAGTAAGACTGATAGATACAGAGGCCATGCCCCCTTTACTATAGATAACATGTACAGAGGCCACACCCCCTTCACTAGCACAGGCATCAGGCATGGAGGCCACAGGAGGTCCTTGACTGTTGCAAATGGCTACTGAGATCACACCACTTTTGTTGAAACTGACAGACACAGAGGCCACATCTTCTTCGATGACACTGAAAAGCACAGAGGCCACATCCTTCACTAATATTTTCAGCCTTCTCCTACAATATTGCTGACAAGTACCAAGGCCAGCCCTCCTTTACAGGGACTCAGAGAGGTCACACCTCCTTCACTGGACAGACAAGCACAGAGGCCACACCTCCTTTAAAGGATCTGGCAGTCACAGAGGACACACCTCCTTCAGTAGGACCAATAAATACAAAGACGATGCCATCTTTAAGGGAGCTGACAGGCACAGACCACTCCTCCTTTGCTGACAGGTACATTGGCCACACCTCCTTCAGTGGGACTGGCAGGCACATTGGCCAACCCTCCTTCAGTTTGACTGGCAGGCACATTGGCCACACTTCCTTCAATGGATTGACAGATACGGAGTTTTGAATTTGTGCAACCGTACTGCAAACATAAAGAACACTTCACCAAACTAAAAATATTTACACCCCCAGGCCTTAAATGTTAAATAGCACAGTGGATAAAAGCTCTAAAGAGTCTTTCTTTCTGTTGCGTATCTGAAGGAGGATGTGGAAGCCAGTCAGTATTCTTTTGTGCTGCTTAAATGTGAGCAAACGTCAAAGCACCCGTCCTGTAGCCCATACAGTTCACTAGAATGGAAAAGTCCCCTTTGTGAAGGCGGCCAAGTGCAGAGAGGGTGAAATGGAGAAAGAGAATGAAAAGATGGGATTAGGAACTGAGGTGAAGTAGACGAGGAGGCTTGAACAAGCAGCTGCAGCCTCTTTTTTTGGAGAACGGTGGCACTTTGTATCTGCAGTCACAAGATCACACAGAGAGGGGGGGAGAGCGAGAAAGAGAGAGCTGAGAACGAGAGAGGGAGGGAGGGAAGGGAGCAGGAAAGACAGGAGACTGAAGCTATGCAGAGCAAAGGAGAGCAAACGCTCGCACTTCTATAACCACGCTAACTGTACTGCATCGAACATGACGTCTGGGGAAGGTAAGAGCTCAGCAAGCAGGCAGGAATCATTTCCAGTACATTTCTTCTCGGAATATTTATAGACTCCGGCAGGTGATTGAGATTTCATGCACACGCCGCCGTGCGTGGATACATGTTGTGAGTTTAACACACTGTTTACGTAAGGATGACTCTGACGCTTAATAGCTGACCTCATTTTCATTAGGAATGTCGCAGGTGCACTTTTATAGACCTTCATTATCGTTCTCGAATCCTGTGGCGTCATGCTAATGAGGCTTTTATGTGCTGGGAGCAGCAAGTTGCTGCCTGACTTAGTTTCATTTATTGGCGTGAATTCATCTTGAGTGACGTCTTGCTTCGTGCCAGTTCTCATATTTCTTACACAGGATTAAATGTTGATGCTAAAGAGCTTAATTTTTTTTAACATGTGCCATGTGAGGAAAACTATCTAATCTTTCTGCAGGAATAATCATTAGGAAACTTCTGTTTGCTGTCTATTAATTATAAGTAGCAAGTTGGGGTGCAACAGTATAATTTATTCAGTACATGGTTTTTGGTACTCCTCAATATTCATAAGCACAATAATAACTGACTGGTAATAACAAAATGAACACTGTTCTTAGTATGATGCAATCACAGGCATCATAGAACATTTTATTTAACTCTGCGTAGGTTTGGTTACTGCTATGTGCTGCTAGCAATGAACTCCTCATTCAGAGTTTTTTTGTGTAAGTTGATATAGAGTTCAAATCGTATGTTTAATTGAAAGTGCAGTGGTGGCCAACCTATAACTGTGGAACAGTTCTGGAAAGCTTGGTCGTTAAAAATAAATGCAAGGTGGTGGAATTGTGAGGAAATAAAGTACTCAAGGGGACGGGGGGGGATGGGACGGTGCGGTGACTATGGTAGTGGTTAGCCTCGCACCTCCAGGGTTGCAGGTTTCAATCTTGCCTTCGCTCTGTGTGCATGTTCTCTCTGTGCTTCGGGGGTTTCCTCCCCAGTCCAAAAACAGTAGGTTGATCTGCATTTCCAAATTGTCTGTAGAGTGTGAATGTGTGTGTGATTGTGCCCTGCAATGGGTTGGCACCCCATCCAGGGTGTCCCCCACCTTGTGCCCCGGGTTCCCTGGGAAAGGCTCCAGGCTCCCCGTGACCCTGTGTAGGATAAGCGTTACGGAAAATGGATGGATGGATGGAAGGAAGTGCTCAGTATGATTGAATGAGCATGGTATTTTATCCCTTCATTTACAGTAGCAAGCAACAAGTCTCTTGGCCTGTAGCAGCCACTAATTGTGTGGTCTGTCCAACCTTTTTAAAAAAATGTTTTTAATTCCAGTGAAAATCAGTAATAGCTATATGCAGCTTCTAAAGCAATTTTAAATGTACTAATCATTGTGAAAATGAGTTGTTTGTTTTACATGATACATGCTAGGCTTCAAACTAGTTCGTTTGCAGAGTAGCAAAACAAGCTAACTGTACTAGCAATGTACACTCATTCTAGAGCAGGGCTCGCCAGTCTTATCCGGAAAGGGCCAGTGTGGGTGCAGGTTCTCGTTCCAATTAAGCACTAACCACACCTGATTCCACCGGTTTAATTAGCTGATCCTGGCTTTCACTGGATTCAGGTGTGGTTTCTGCTTGGTTAGAATGGGACACCCCTGCTCTAGATGAACCAACGATCTCTGATACTTGCTTCCAAGTTTTATTTTTCTTCACATTTTCCCTATACACATTTAAGGAAAGGTTATATATGACTGGTTGACATAAAAAAGGTTTTTCTTTCATTTTTGATCGTCAAGTAGTAAATAGGAAGTAATTCAGCTGTAAGTGGGGAGCTTTTTTTTTGTTTGTTTATAATGTCTCTATACACACTTAATGAGAAGTTGAATATGACAGGACATGATGAATCTATGGTTATTTCCAGTTTTGCACGTTGAGCAGTAAATGGGAACTAATAGCAGATAGGAACTAGAGTTGTGGGTGTGGAACTGATGAAACGGTGGCCCACACTGTATAGGACTGGTCTGAGGAATCATTTGAGTCAATCGTTTGGATTTGTTGATTTATTGTGTCATAGCGATTTTGCATACAGGACAATTGAGAAAATATCATTTAAGTGTTGCTTGTTGTGCGATCGCAGAAATCGCAGCTGAGGCATGCACGTTCGTAGAAAACGAATGCTCACCTCTCATGCTGTTGCTTGCTAGTGTGAATGTAGGGATAGATTTGGGCCCGTATCAAATCTGTGTGTGTCTATTTGTGCAGTTGTGTGTATGTGTGTATATGGCTGCCTGGCAGAGGAACACTGAAAGGTGTCACTGGAATGACTGTTGTGTTTCCAGCATCTTGGCGTGTGTGTGTGTGTGTGTTAGAGAATGTGTGTAGGACCCGCTGGGTATGTGTCGCTCTTTCACTGTGCTGAACCCACACACAGTGACGCTACTCTCCAAAATAAGAGCGTCTCTTTATTTAGGATGTGTTCCTTCACCTTGTTCCTGACTTTACCACTGGATTTTCTAAGCTTATGAGTGAAAATCATACGTCTTTGAGAGCAGATCATGTGAGTTTTACATTTAGAGGGAGAAATATTTGCAGTAGACCAATGTGCAAAGCTTAGCACCTGAATGTCCTGATCAGGCTGGATTTCCACCCTCACTTGGGGCCTTGTGGCTGCCTGCCAAGCCAGAGCTCTTTTCTTCTCGCACACATCACCTGCCCCATGAATCAGCCACCGAACTGGTCAGATGCTGTACAGTGCAGTGTATTTTCTATCGTTATGTATTAGCCAAAAATAGGAAGTCTCATTTTGTGTCTCGAGTATAATGAAGTCATAACAAGTCACGGTTGAATCTTTGCATTTTCTGAAGGTTTATGAAGCCATGCTGGGTTCATTAACAGTTACAGGAGGTCTTAGCCCAATACCAAGAAAAGTACGGTGCAACAAGGTCAAAGTGTATTCCAAAGAGAAATCCAAAAACACAGCAAGTGTTCAACACATGGTAAGGTAGTCAGTAATAAAAAGGCTCAGAACATACCCGCACTCCTAGAATGGCAAGACTTCGTAATGAATGGTTAAACATGAGCTGCTTACTGTAAATACTTTAAAAACAGGAAGTGACGGTTAGTGATTGAGAGGTTGTGCTAGTATTCTGGTGACAGGTGATGAAGAGGGGAAATGATGTAGTTTGAGAATTATCATTTGACAAATTTCTATTAGTTTTCCATTACCTTGGTAGTGAAGTTAGACTTTAAACTCTACTGTATGTGTAACTCCCCCCTGGCTCTTTTGCGGTAGTCTCTTCATAGCATCCACTGGTGTGATTCTCCTGTTTCTTATGATGAAGACTGTGTCATGGGATTCTCCTAGGATTCATCACACGTTTCAGCTGTGATGAATCCCAGGAGAGCGCCGTGCTCATTGTTACTGTTCTGAATAGTGTATTGGTTTGCACTGAACAGAAGCGTCCTGTGTTTCCTTTTCCCTTTCTGTCTGAGCCAAAGCTGGAATACCCACACTGCAGTTCTGTCCTGGGTGGCTACGTCTGAGGTTTCTGAGGTTTCTCTGGTTTCTCTGCCTCAGCAGCTGCAGTTATACATACACTAAGATGCATTAGAAATTCAAACTAAAATAAATAAATAAATAAAAATCTATGAAAAACAGGAGGATGTCATCTATTTTTCAAAGAGAGACCCTATTTTATATAATGGGGAAGAATTATACTGCATTCCATGGACCAGCCAGATTATTATAATAATAATAATAATAATAATAATATACGGCTCACCTGTTTGGTTTTCCTAGCTCTCTTTGCTTTCTTCTTAATGGGCTTCACTACGTTTTCAACTTTATTTGCGATGCACTTTGCGATGCACAAAAGTGACGATTGCACTGATGCTCGTTCGCTTTAGCAGTAGTCCAATTTATTCTATCATGGCCTGGGACAGTATGAATAATGTCCACTATGCCAAATTTAGTGATGTGACAGAGGGGAAATTGGTATTTGTTGTAGTAGCCATTTAGATAAGGGGAGTCTGAAAATCAGGGATTAGGTGTACTGTATTTGTTGTCATTGCTTTTCTAAATTATAATGCACACTCTCTAATGAAATTTGGCCTTTGCGTCACCTTATATTTAGACTCTAGTGAAACAGGAAGTCATGGATGACCTTTTCCTAAACACTTAAGTGATATTAAAAAAGTTACATATAAACTGGAACAACCTTTAGTTACATTTTGTTCTTGTGAATTTCTAGGAGTGCCAATAAGTGTTGAAGGGTTTTTTTTAAAAATTATTATTAGAATAAATTTACTTCAAATAATTGAATTAACCATAACTTTTTTTTTTGCCCATCTTTACCTTGGGTGTCAATAATACTGCAGCTTACTGTAACGGTTGCCGATGGAAACACTTTATATATGCAGAAAAAAAAGAGGGATCATAAAAATTGCATTTAGTTTTTTTTATTTATTTAGTTTTCTATTTCACATAACAGATGTTTACATATAGTCCACAAGACAAAATAAAAACTGAATTTACACAAATGAATGAATTTACATACGCTTGATTCTTAATACTGTGTGTCATTAACTGAATAATCCACAGCTGTATTTATGTTTTGTGATAGTTGTTCATGAGTTCCTTGTTTGTCCTGAGCAGTTAAACTGCCCACTGTTCTTCAGAAAAATCCTCCAGGTCCTGCACATTCTTTGCTTTTCCAGCATATTCTGCATATTTGACTCCTTTCCAACAGTCGCTATATGATGTTGACATCCATCTTTTCACACTGAAGACGACTGAGGGACTCGTACACAACTATTACGTAAGGTCCAAACATTCACTGATGCTCAAGAAGGCGACATGATACATTAAGAGCCAGGGGGGTGTAAACTTTTGAACAGGAGGATCAGTGTAAATTGTTATTATTTTGTCTTCTGAGAAGCATGTAAATATCTTATGTACCTTCTAAAGGGTAGTACTAAATAATAATAAAAAATATCTTTAAACAGAATTATAACCGTTTAGTCAGTGTTTTTCAGTGATGTGAATTAACACAGAACTGCTTTGTATATAGTATCTTACTGTGCCTGTCATTCTCATTTCTCCTGAAATTGATTTACTTGACCAGCTGAGCACTTTTTGCACACTTCCTCATCCTTATACCAATTAGTACAGCTGTGGTCTTTATGAATGACTCCAGCTCTGTGGTCAGGAATGTTATTTACAGTATGAAGCCATCTGCAGTGTCTGAGTATTAGGGAACACATTGACCTGAGAGGCCTAATAAGGAGGTACCTGAAACAGACTGATTAGAGGCTTGTATTGTGGCAGAGGAGAGAAATTAGGCCACATTTTAAGGGATAGGTAAAGGACACACTCTGACCTAGTTAAAACCTACTTTTATGAGGGTTGGTCTAACCCAAGTTAAGCTGTAAGGACCAAAAAGTAGGACATTCTAGCGTCTTGTTCACATGTGACAGTTCAGAGTTCTTTATTTTGCAATGTTAGCTTTATTCGAGAGAGTTTTCAGTGTTAAGAAACATGAGTCGTACATAAACATTGTGCGGCTTAGAGCTTTTGTTGCTCTGATTGAGGTTAAGCTGATCTGCAGGAACGATCCGAGACCCAAACCTCCTGCTCTCAAAATTCCAGCACTTTCCTCCCTTCCCTGTCAATAAGAATTAATGGATTTCATCCGAGAATAAATGTGAGCCGAAGCGACACGCTGTAGCTTTTCAACGGCTGCACTTTTATGGCGCATCTCTGCATTTTTAGCCAACTCTGAGCCGTGTGTCAGTGCAAGCGTATAATTTCCATCTCACTTCATAACTGAAAAAGTCCAAGCTCAGCATGTTAAAAGTTTGTCTGGAATGTGTTGATTACTGGGTTCAGTGTTTGGTATGTGTCTTGGCTGTTTTTAACTCATTTCCCAATTATGGTGTGAGCAGTCAGCTGTCACTAAGAGTTAGTGTGTGGCGTGGCCGTCTGTGTGTTTTGGCCAGATAGACACTGACCTTTTCTCTTGAAATCTTTCTGTTTACTAAATGTACAAACGTACTATATGTACATTTTACAAACTACTTTACTAATGATGTCTAACATCCAGTCACAGCAAGAATATCCAGTCTCCGTAATATTAACTAATCCACTTTACATATCTGGAAATCGTAGGATGTATATACCCACACACTCGAAGTCTAGGGTGATAGTTATAGATAGAGAATACTGCCATCTTGTGGAAAAATATTATAAGGAGTAGAAATTAAATGTTCATTCTCATATGACTTTCCCTTCCAGAAGGATAAAATGTGTGTATTCTATACTGATAATTGGTTATTTTATACGAGATAATATAATGTATACAATATTATATTTGCACTTGAGTGTAGTTTTTATACATTGATCTGAAATGGGCTTCCTAAAAGCTTTATGACGGAAATGCTGGGAATTCTCTCTTCCAAACTATGACCACGCCACTCAGGATGTCTGTTATGTCTGTATTTCCAGAAGTCATATCCCATGTACCCTCTTTTTCTAAGGTTATTGCAGATATCATCAGTTACTTGAAATGACCAACTCCTGATATTGCTAGGATGTTAAAATATATGTTACTACCAAAATGAAGCTTTCATTCTTCCTTTATTTCCATCCATGCTGCTTATCCTACACAGGGTCATGGGGGAGCTTGGACCCCATTCCAGGGGACTCTGGGCATAAGGCAGGGGACACCCTGGATGGGATGGCAATCCATTACAGGGCATAATCACACACATCTGACAATTTTAGAGATGCCAGTCAGCCTACAGCACATGTCTTTGGATTGGGGGAGGAAAGACCGGAGTACTCGTAGGAAATCCCCGAAGCACAGGAAGAACATGAAAACTCCGAGCACACAGAGTGAAGGTGGGAATTGAACCCCCAGCCCTGGAGGTGCGAGGCAGGCGTGCTAACCACTAAGCCACCGTGCCCTCTACTCTAGGTTTTGGTGGAACATCTTGGCAAAACAACATCACAGCACTTTAGATTGTAAAAATGTCTTTTTCATATCAGTATTTTTGGTACCGATTATGTTGTATAGCTCTGTGTTGTTAATCATACTGTCTTGTCTACGTATTATATGCGAATTAGTATGACGTTTGTTCTGTTCTTTGTATTCTACTGATCATGTGCTTGTGGATATGAATAATGGTAACAGCTGACATTGTTCGATTTTTAGCATAAACTACTCGGCATAAACAAATCTGTCTTGTCTTGGCCAATTCCTACCCATCTGTCGTCTATCACACGACAGCTACCAATTGGGGAGGGTGAAGGCTAACATGTGCTTCCTCTAAGACATAAGAAGCCAAACAACTGCATCTTTTTGAGCTTGAACTCATGCAGTGTAACACTTGGAGTAAAGAACTCTTCTGCATACATGAGCTCACAGACTGCCACGATTGGCTAGTGTCTCTGTGATTGACAGTGGAGGAACATTATGCTATTCCTTTCGCTCAGAGAGCACGGCTAGCTTTGCTCTATTGGACTCTTGGCTATGGATGGTTATGGCATTGTTGGGGACTGAATACACAATCTCCAGATGATGAGGTGAACTCTTTTGTGTTGCATCACTCAGGAGTGAAATACTTTTTCCTTCAATAGCCTCCTTCCTGTTTCTGAAGCTTTCATGTTCAAGGACTCAAGGCCTTTTTTCTGGCTATCTGCCATCTTTTTGATCCGCCCGTCCTTCCCTTCATGCGTCTGTCCAAGATTCTTGTTAGTGCGATATCTCAAGGCAGAGTGGTTGAATGTTTGTAGGATTTATATGGAGTTGTCATTGTAACCAAGTTACATTAAAACTGCTTACATTATTTAATGAATCCAAACAGGCCCAAATTCACAGCATGGCCAAATGTCTGGATAGTTTTACTTCAGTAGCGTCCTTCCTGTTGGAAGTATACATATTTAAAAGGTGATTCTGGCATAATACCTGGTTTGTATCGAGTTCTGCACTTGTTTATAAAGACGTACATGCGATTGGATAACGTTAATTTTAGTGCAGAGTCTAATCAATGTGTGGAAATTCTTTTATTCTCTAATATGCAAGCACAGTCGCATGCAATAACATTGTAGAAGCTCACGTGCCCTTTCATCATCATCATCATCATCAGGCAATTTATTAGTCAGTATATTCAAAAAATGAATTGTCATCAAAACAAGATTTTTAGGTGATTTTAAATTTGTATAATTTGTCATTATACAAATTTAAGGTATGTTTTAATAGTAATAGTATATTTAAAAAGACAGTGTGATGTCCGTGTAGCTTAACAAAATTAAGTGTGTGTAGCTTGCTAGACTCATACCGACCCCCCCAACACATTGTGATATAAAAAATCAAACCAGTTTTATACTTTCTGCTCCATTAACGGCGTCTCTCTACTAACCCAGTTTACTCCATCAGCACAGTGTGTTCCTATACCAGCGTCCGTTCAGTGACTCACTTTCTCTGGTGACGCATCAGAAAGTGTCCACTGTCAATGTCAGGATGCTTTGGGTGCAGATTCATCAGGCGTGTATTATTACAGTGAGGGAGCACTTTAGAGGGGCAGATGGTCTGATCTCCAATCAGCCAGTGACATTTTGGGAAGACAGTGGGTGATCTAAAACACCATTTAATCTCTAAACATGCTACTTTAACCCTCTGCTAACTGTTTAGAAATAAATCTCCAGTTGACCCAGGCCTTTTGTTTTAATATCAATATAGATGTACAGTTTATGTTGAAATGCCCAATGCACGTAATCTTTATCTTAATACTTTACAATAAAACTTATATTTACAGAAATAGAGAAGTGATTAACCCTCCTGATGGCAGGTGTGTGTGTGTGTGTGTGTGTGTGTGTGTAAAATCAAAGATGGAGAAAATATGATGGAACTTTATGTTCCGTATTTTTTCTTCTTCATTTTAACACATTTAATTTAAAATAACTAAAATACCAGGAATTCTAAAAAGAAAAAGGTAGCCTTAAATGTAGCTGAGCTATTTTTTTATAGTTATTTTTTTTTATGAGTGAACAAGCTAATGCTAACATACAACTATTAGCAATGGCTAAATACAGTAGCATGTACACTGCTACTATTTTATTCATAGTTGTGGCAGTCATTAACATTAATACATAACGAATAATTTATTAATATTTTTTCTTCAAAAGCTTTTAACTGTCTGTGGCAGCTTACATAATACCAAATTTTTTTTTTTTAGCTAGTCATGCTAAGTGTGCCATTGCTTTAATGACATTAAACTCCTGTTCCAAAATGGAGGCTAATGAGCAGCTTTTGACTGACTTTAGGACATTTTCTGCCATTTCTTGTTAACGTATTTTGGCTTTAACAACCAAGAGATAAATATTTCAGAGTTATAATACTGTAAATGTGGGGTATAATAATAATTCTGAGGTAAATCTGAGGGAACTGTATCCAGTAGTTAGTTTAGCTGGCAGCTAATCACATGACTGTGTAGTTTACTGAATTACAGTTCTTACTTATACCACAGCGCTGTTGATTTTCTATAACATCAGCTCTGACAGTAGTTCCTGCTGTCATTCAAACGAAAGGTTTATATTAATGCACTCATTTCTATAGTAACAACCCAATTACAGAGACTTGTATGGTGAACGCTCCACATAATCTAAGGCTAATAACGGGATTATTTTCCCTAGAATTTTCCCATGCCCTTTCATGTTTTATTCCTTGCATATGGTACACTGTACTACATACCACTTCAAGAAGTAGTATATAGTATAGAGTATATACATGGTCAGTGTACATTATATGTACATCATTTCTAACACAGCCTGTTTTGTGTATGTGTGTGTGTGTGTGTGTGTGTGTGTGTGTGTGTTTATTAGCCCCTCCCCCCAACCATGTCACCCCTTCCCCCATCAAGTAAATTGGGTGGTGCTTTTACAGAGTGGCACATCATCTAAACGGTGTGTTCCTGGTGTACTTGTCTCTCTCTCACACACACACACACACACACACACACACACACACACACACACACACATATGCAGGGGGAGGGAGGGTGCTTGTATGACTCATGCAGAGATACCCATGTTCAGTGCGTGCCTGTCCACACATCCGACCACACACTCGAAAAGAGCAACCTTAGTCACACACACACATACACGCACACACACACACACACACACACACACACACAAACACACACATATGCACACACACACACACACACACACACACAGCGAGCAGGGAAGGAGGGGCAGGCTGTGGAGACACCGGCAGCATGAGGCTGAGCCAGAGAGTGTGACGGCATGTTGAGGAAACTGGTATGCCGGAGGATCTGCGCCTGTAAGCATCTCTCTTTCTTTCCATCAAAGGAGGGAGGGAAAGAGGGAGAGAGAGGCAGAAGAAGAGAGGCAGACGGGGTCGAGAACAGATAGCAGCATCGGGTGTGAATGCCGAACGGGTGTGAACAGTAGCTAATCTTTATCGCAGAGTGAGCGAGAGCATCTTGAAGCGGTGACAGTGGAATGGACTGGGAACAGATGTGGCTTTTTTCACTATCAGTGTCTCGTTTGAATGTATGTTGCTGATAATTAGGACTGTGAGTTGATATTTAGTTGAATGTGTCACTGTCTTAGATATGTCTGTCCTTCTGCCTTGTGCAAAATACTATTTTTGATACTGTCTATCTAGAAATCACTACACAGAGAAGAAGTGTTTATCACAGGAAGCGTGTGTGAAAAAGATGGATTGGGACAAATGAATGATGTCTTTGGTGAACTGCTCTGGCTTGTTGTGTGTGTGTGTGTGCGTGTGTGCGTGTGTTAATAATTCATTGGAATTGATTGCCGGTCTGGCACGTTTCAGTGCAGCCCTCACATGTACGACTCAAGGGGAAATATATAGTCACTTCCAGTATAAGGTTGTGCTGAATAAGATAGTGCCCTTCACAGAGGAAACCCTTGAACACGACTAGCCTAGCATTGGCATCACATTGCATTTAGCCTAGCATTGACCTCACATCATGGATGGCACTTGTACATGCCATATTCTTTGGACAGATTTCCCACTTTCAGATTCATAGTTACAAAGGTTTCGCGTTTAACTTAGCAACCCTGATCTGTTTGGGTAGTTTTCCTATTGTTAAAATTCAACTGATGGTTAGAGATGATTAGAGAAGTCATGCTAAAATAAGTTGTATTAAGCAAAACAAAGCATTATGTATTATTCACCACTGACACTGTGCTTTCCTCTACTGTGATTAAACCTTGGATATCTAAAGTGATCTTTAAATATGAAACCTTGGATATCTAAATGTGAAGGCATGTTTATGCTCATTTAGGTCAGGATCTCACATTTTAAAAGGCAAACACTACATTAATGCCAGCCCAGTACTCACATCACATCATCACTCACAACTAGCCTAGCACTGACATCACATCACCTAAGGGCTAGTCCAGCTCTCACATCACATCATCACATCACATCATCAGATCATGACTAGCCTAGCTTTCTCCTCACAGAATGACTAGCCTAGCTCTCACATCACATCATCAGATCACAACTAGCTTAGGTCTCTCCTCACAGAATGACTAGCTTAGCTCTCACATCACATCACATCATGACTAGCCTAGCACTGACATCACATCACCTAAGGGCTAGTCCAGCTCTCACATCACATCATCACATCACATCATCAGATCATGACTAGCCTAGCTTTCTCCTCACAGAATGACTAGCCTAGCTCTCACATCACATCATCAGATCACAACTAGCCTAGGTCTCTCCTCACAGAATGACTAGCTTAGCTCTCACATCACATCATCACATCACAACTAGTCTAGCTCTCACATCACATCACATCATGACTAGCCTAGCACTCACATCACATCACCTAATGGCTAGTCCAGCTCTCACATCACATCATCACATCACATCATCAGATCACGATTAGCCTATCTCTCTCCTCACAGAATGACTAGCCTAGCTCTCACATCACATCATCACCATGACTAGCCTAGCTCTCACATCACATCATCACATCACATCACAACTAGCCAAGCACTGACATCACCTAAGGGCTAGTCTAGCTCTCACATCACATCACATCATCACATCACGACTAGCCTAGCTCTCACATCACATCATCACATCACGACTAGTCTAGCTCTCTCCTCACAGAATGACTAGCCTAGCTCTCACATCATTAAATCACGACTAGCCTAGCTCTCTCCTCACAGAATGACTAGCCTAGTACTCACATCACATCATCACATCACAACTAGCCTAGCTCTCACATCACGACTAGCCTAGCTCTCTCCTCACAAAATGACTAGCCTAGCTCTCACATCATCACATCACGCCTATCCTAGCTCTCTCCTCACAGAATGACTAGACCAGCTCTCTCCTCACAGAATGACTAGTCTAGCTCTCATATCACATCATCACATCACAGCTAGCCTTGCTCTCTCTTTACAGAATGATTAGCCAAGCTCTCACAAGACATCATCACATCAAGACTAGCCTAGCTCTCACATCACATCATCACATCACGACTAGCCTAGGTCTCTCCTCACAGAATGACTAGCCTATCTCTCACATCACATCATCATATCACGACTAGCCTAGCTCTCACATCACATCATCACATCATGACTAGCCTAGCTCTCACATCACATCATCACATCATGACTAGCTTAGCTCTCACATCACATCATCACATCATGACTAGCTTAGCTCTCACATCACAGAATGACTAGCCTAGCTCTCACATCACATCATCACATCACATCACGGCTAGCCTAGCTCTCTCCTCACAGAATGACTAGCCTAGCTCTCACATAACAGAATGACTAGCCTAGCTCTCACATCACATCACATCACGACTAGCCTAGCTCTCACATCACAGAATGACTAGCTTAGCTCTCACATCACATCATCACAACATATCATCACATGACGACTAGCCTAGCTCTCACATCACATCATCACATTATGATTAGCCTAGCTCTCTCCTCACAGAATGACTACCCTAGCTCTCACATCACATCATCCCATCATGACTAGCCTAGCTCTCTCCTCACAGAATGACTAGCCTAGCTCTCACATCACATCATCACAACACATCATCACATTACGACTAGTCTAGCTCTCACATCATCACATTACATCACGACTAGCCTAGCTCTGATGTCACATGATCTTATGGCTAACCTAGCACTGACATCACAGTCTGAGTAGCATAGTACTTGCGTTACAGCACAGACAGCCTAGCACTCAGATATACTATTAATATTGCATCATGGCTGGCCTAAGAGCGACATCTTATGGCTAGGTTTATTATTAATTAAACATAACATTCACATTACTATACATCTAGCATCAGTGCGCTGTCTTTAAAGGGCTCACTGTTAGCTTACCATGTCCAAAGTTTTCAGAGCACGCACCACAGCTAGCTAACAATGATGGCTTTTAGATATTTACAGAAAGCTCTCATGACTAGCATTCACCTCACAGCACAGCTAGCTAGCAGTGATGACTA
Organism: Ictalurus punctatus; assembly: GCF_001660625.3. Taxonomy (NCBI): domain Eukaryota; kingdom Metazoa; phylum Chordata; class Actinopteri; order Siluriformes; family Ictaluridae; genus Ictalurus; species Ictalurus punctatus. The sequence goes on from NC_030425.2 coordinate 23,452,683, forward strand.
TTAGATATTAGCTTAAGCCTTAGATTTTAATAGTATGTAGTTATATTGATATTTATAGGCTAGATAATGCTTGAAGAACAGAATTTGACAATGTTTGGTTACTTTTATGTAGCTTGACATATTTGCATCATTTGCAATAAAACCAGTTGGAGGCTGAAGTAGTAGCCATTTTTGGGGGACTGGAGTACAATGCACTCTAAACACATGGCTGCTCATACATTCAAAAACAGGGAATTTAATTTCTGAATCAGAAGTTACGCAGGTTTCAACACTGAGAGAAGTGAAAAAGTATTTCCATTGAAGTTTTTTTTCTTTTCTTTCCAGATAAGAACATAGATGATGATGACTCTGTGGATGGAGGCCATTCCTCCGCCTCCTCTAAAGGAGCAGCGTCTGTCCGCCGAACAGGATCCATGCGCAGACCAAGCTCTGCCTCCAGCACCAAGAGCACAGGTTAGTGTGCCAACCCCCCCCATATTGTATCTAGTAAATAATGACATCTAGAATAATTATACTGATAGATTTGTGTGTATCTGTTTGTGTTCCTACAGGAAAAGAGGTGTCAGCTGCTGGTGCTTTGGATGAGGAAGACTTCATCCGTGCCTTTGAGGATGTGCCCACCATACAGGTAAGACCCACTTTATTATTTCATATTAACTTTTACTTCCTATTGATTATAAGTGGGTTTATAGACATTGCTCAAGGTAGAACGTTCTGTTTATCATTCATACTGTTTATAATTTGCACTGTTACCATGGAGCCGTCTCATTCGCTCACAAACACTAAGGTTTTTGTGGTAAAATTCTGTTTTTCCTCTCTCTGCCTCTTAGGTTTTTCTCATTAGCAATGCTGACACCGCTCTATATCTGTATATATTAACTGAAAGGTGAAAATCGGTTGCACAAATTCAGTAACCCTGAAACGAAAGCCTCAGCAAAAGACCACGCTCGTATTTTTTCCATCTGAAATATGATGTACTGCTGGGCTTGTCATTTTCCATCGCTCTAATAGTAATCGAAAGGTCAACGAGGCCATGCAGGTTGGAATTCGGCCAGTTCCGGCTCTGCTCATGAGGACTGTGCTTTGTGCCCATTTCAGATTTACTCCAGCAGAGAGCTTGAGGATTCCATGAATAAAATCAAAGAGGTCCTCTCAGATGAAAAACAGGACTGGGAGCACAGAGTGACCGCGGTGAGCGATTTCCTGCCATTTCCTGCTGTTGTTGATAAAATCAAAGTTAAGCTCAGAATGATTAGATTAAAGCTACTTGTGCCTAAGGCACCTGAATTTGAATACTGTTCCGCTTCTCTGGTTGACTGAAATACTGTCTCTGTAGTGAGGGAGTCAACGAGTCAGTAAAGCGATTGATAAAGTAAGTGATTAAAGAAAGTGTGAATAAAAACAAGACAATTAGTAAGTAAATTAACAGCGTGTAAGCAAGTAAAGAAGGTAAGTACAGTTGAGGTGATAAGTTTACATACCCCTTGAACAGTCTGCTAATTGTTAATAATTTAAAAGAACTAAAAGGGATCATAAAAATTGCATTTTTTAAATTTGGTTCTGCCCTGAATAAGCTATTTCACATAACAAATGTTCACATATAGTCCACAAGACACAATATTAACGATTTTACATAAACGAACATGTTGAAAAGTTTACATACGCTCAATACTCTGAGATTCTTAATACTGTGTGTCGTTACCTGGAGGATCAACGACTTGTTTGTCCTGAGCAGTTAAACTGCCCACTGTTCTTCAGAAAAATCCTCCAGGTCCTGCACATTCTTTGCTTTTCCAGCATATTCTGCATATTTGACTCCTTTCCAACAGTCGCTATATGATGTTGAGATCCATCTTTTCACACTGAGGACAACTGAGGGACTCGTAAACAACTATTATATAAGGTGACACGATACATTAAGAGCCAGGGGGTGTAAACTTTTGAATAGGATGATCAGTGTATATATATATATATATATATGTATATATGTAGCTTCTGAAGGGCAGTACTAAATGAAAAAAATAAGATCTTTAAAGAAAATAGCAACAATTTACACAGATCACCCTGTTCAAAAGTTTACACCCCCCTGGCTCTTAATGTATCGTGTTGCCTTCTTGAGCATCGTGAATGTTTGCACCTTTTGTAATAGTTCATAGTGTATGAGTCCCTCAGTTATCCTCAGTGTGAAAAGATGGATCAGGTAGTCAGTCAGTGAGTGAGTAAAGAATGTAAGTCATTTAGTAAGAAATTAAGTAAAGTAGGTCAGTAAGTACTAAAGTAAGTAAGGCAAATGAAATAATATGGTTTATAAATTTACTGGTCATGCATATGGTTATGTCCTAAAAAATTTTTACCTCCAAAGGTATTACATGCCAGCAGAGTGGAAAAGATACACAAAACAACAGCACAAATGATTAATATGCCTTTATACTTTTGGCTCTCGATTTGATCTGCAATCAGACTGGTTGTTTTGGTCAGCCCTCGAGTGTGATTGCTATGTTCACACCTGTGCAAGGTGGTAAACTCCGCAGGGTCTGAATGACTAAATAGTGCATCTAAAAAATGTGCATCTTAAATGGATCTAAATGACAGCTCTTAATTGTATATTACAAACATGAATTCAAATGAATTCATTTATTTATTGTAGCTGAAGAAGGTGCGTTCGCTGCTGCTTGCCGGAGCCACTGATCATGAAGCATTCCTCCAACAACTGCGGCAGCTGGAAGGAGCGTTTAAGCTCTCCGCTAAAGACCTGCGCTCTCAAGTTGTCCGTGAGGCCTGCATCACACTGGGGTACGTTCAAGTTATCGCTCGACACTCCAAGTGGCTGTTATTAAAACGATGTCGGTTCTAAAAGGGCTATAAAGGAAAAGATCAATTAGTTGACCGGGTTCCAGGATTGCTTTTAAGATTCACGCATTACATTCAATTATCATGGAGTGGCATGAATACACTGAAACAAACACACACATTTATATCGCGTACACACATACACAATATACAAATGGCAGCATTGAAGGAAGAATAATCGATCGATCTGCATCATTCGGTAAGCATGTGAAGTGATCTGTGATGTATTTTTTTCTTTCTCTCCAGGCATCTGTCGTCCATGCTGGGTAACAAGTTTGACCATGGAGCTGAGTCCATCATGCCCACGTTGCTCAATCTCGTCCCAAACAGCGCTAAAGTGATGGCCACATCCGGTGTAGCAGCCATCCGCCTCATTATACGAGTGAGTGCGTGTTTATGCTGTCATGCTGCCTCATCCCACACTGATAAAGGCCAGATTTACTGTACTTTTTGTGCAGCCCATTGTTAAATTGTAGGAAACAACGGAAAATCACTGCCATTGATCAGAGCATTATATCTGTGCCAGCACGCCGGGCTCGTGTTGAAGCATAAGTGAAGCATCTGCTTGACTGCTGTGTCTGTCAGTCACAGAGATTTAATAGCAGGAATATAATGGATAGGATCTGGTAGATGAGGGCTATTGACTGGAAGCTTGTGAGTCTGAATCCCAGGAGTCCCATGTGATCAAGGTCTTCAGCTGCTATGAGCTTGAACTGTATTCAGCCTCAATTTGCTGAGGCTGCTATTGTGTAAGTAAAGAATAAAACCCAAAAGGGTGGGCTGTTAGAAAAATAATCACCGATCGGGGTGGTGTGATGTGGCCCAGCATGAACCAGGAGGTGATTACTGTCCTATATAAACAAGCCTTTAATTACTCTTACTCTTATAACACAGCAATGACTGCATTTGTTTGAACAACAACATAGCACTTTATATCCGTTTATAGCTCCGTTTAACGTTGTGGAACAACCTCAAATTAGTTAGTTCCTGTTTTCACTTATAGTAGCTATAAAGAGTCGTCCCCTCACGCTTGTTTCTCTCTCTTAACTCTTTTTAACAGAGGCCAAAAAAATTGATTGTTTTAGGGTTGCTCATTGGATTTATTTGTGACGTCACACTCCACAGTGGTGGTTAATGGCTCTTATACCATGGTCTGTCCGAATACTCGATTCTGATTTGATGGAAATTGTGCTTTAAAAACTGTATAATGCACAGGGAGTTCTGGTCAGTTTAATCACCGTTCCAAATTAATGTGCTGCCTATAAATAACTGTAACCATAGTAACATCATACAGTTAAACTCACAGCTTCATTAGTAGAGACGCGGCACAGACGCAGGTAATTCACACATGCACAATCTCTCTCTCTCTCTCTAATAACTATTTACTATAATTATTTCAAATAAATGTAATCTTATTGCACTATTTTATCTCTGTGTATGATTTAGGGCGGGCAGCATTCTAGATCTGATGACTCGTATATAAAATAACTAACGTAAATTAACCGTCATTTTTATCTTTTCAGTCAAACATCAATGACAGCTTTAACTTGTCAAAGCTGGCAAGTGACCATGGTATAAGCGGGATAATCCATGGCTAGGTGTGCGTTATATGATTTTAATGCACGGCATGGAGGCGAAGATCCACCCGACTTGAAGCGGACATTCAGGGCTTTAAAAGAATTTGCTGCTTTTCATATTTCATTTTTTTATCTAGCCTACTAGGTTTAAATGTTATCATTTTATTGTGGAAGTTGTATACTGAGTTTTAATATATGTGTATATATATATATATATATATATATATATATATATATATATATATATATATATATATATAAAAAGCTTTAGTTGTGCTGTATTTAGGTTTATCTCTGTACCAATCTTATTGTGGAGAGGTATGAATTATTTGCCCAGCAGGGGGCTCACACCTCTCCCCATTCTAATCACCCTGCTCACCAGCAGCTAAACACAGAGTCACGATACTCTACACACAGAAACCCAACAGTGTCCTGACTAATCTTATAACAGACTTGCGGCGATAATTCTTTTTTTTTTACTGATTGAAAATGTCCGAAGCCCATTGTCCTAAACACTTTCCTCTGTCGGAAAACTTAAAGTTACTGATTTGCCTTAGACTATTACAAAACACTGACACTGGAGACTCCTTCCTTAAAAACCTTGTCTGTCATCTGAACGAAATCAGAATTGAGAATTCCACAACACTGTGGTATAACTATAATAAAAGGAGCATTTTTAACGTTTAAAAACATCACTAGATGTATCATTATTGTATACACAAAGATATCTTAAAAATGTGATTCGCAGTACATTGCTATGCAATGGATAGTTTGTTTACATTTTTTCCAGCCCAGAAATTTGTAGAGATCAACCGATAATCGGTTTTACCGATGTTTTTCCTGATATTTTTCCATAATTGGTTATCGGTTTTATACTATCGGATACACCGATAAATGGCCATCTTGTGGGCGTTTTGAGAATTGCGTGCAGGACCGCCATAACAGCCATTAATGTATTACACTAATATATATGTATATATTAATGTATTAATTTGTACATTAATATACAAATTACATGTGTTACATAAATATGTAGTTGAAGCAGCTTGGTGCTAAAAAATAGAGACAAATTCACGGAGTCACCTAATCTGTTTACCTCATCGAAGCTTTTATTTGAAAAAAGACACTATAGTAACAGTGCACTTTATTTTTTATTTTTTGCACTCTTTCAGACCCCTCTATTTATTCATTTTTGTTTTGTTTTGTATGCAAGGTGGAAGTGAAATTGATACACTTGTTATAAAAAACAGATTTGTTCAGTTCAGTGGTATTGTTATCAATGTGTCAAAATCAGAAGTAAAACAATAAAAAAAATATTGCTTCTGCATATCGGTTATCGGGCACATAAACATGCAAATAATCGGGATCGGTTCTAAAAAATCAGTATCGCTCGATCCCTAGAAATTTACCTCATCACCAGTCAAAAGAGCCGCCAGCTTAAAAGACAGCTCATGAGTCATGTGTCGTTTTAACACAAAGGGTTTTATCAGTTGGGGTTAAAAGGAAAGCTTGTCATACTTTACTTACATTTACAACTTGCCTGTCAGGTATCATTACCTCTCAGGGATATAAATTACAAACTGCTGCTTTAAATCGTACTAACTGCCCCTTTAAAGTTTGAAATACTTCTAATAGAATATTGTAGCCTTGTGCTTATTAAAAAATAAATTTATTTATTTATTTATTTATTTATTTATTTATTTTAAAAAAATATTTTTTACTGTGTATGTTTTAACTCATCAGTGTGTTTTTTCCTCCCCCAGCACACACATTATCCTCGGATTATCCCCATCATTACCAGTAACTGCACGTCCAAATCCGTGGCTGTCCGGCGGTAAGGCCATCGCTGTTTTCTAGTGATCAATAGATAACGTGTTGACAGACTAATTTAAGCCTTTCTTTTTCATTCTCAGGCGCTGTTATGAGTTTTTAGACCTTTTACTCCAGGAGTGGCAGACGAGCTGTCTAGACAGGTAGGACCATGATCATTTTTCATAAAGCTCCGCTTTACATCATTTACACTTACAGTGACAAAGCTGTGCTCTTCAGGATGATCACATATTCACTGGCACACGCATCCACACACAGAGGTCAGGTCCTTGATCACTCCACTCCATTATCCCTAGTGGTCTCTCCGGGGCTGCCACTCATGGCTTCTATTAGGACTTCCTGTGAGCACAGGATTGTATCAGGATTGAGGGTGGTATAAGATACCGCATGTGTGGTTTCCATAGGGGAGCACAGAAAACCCATGTATTGATTTTGGATCTGCTTTCACCAGAGCTTCCTTTAGACCTGGTTGGCTTTGTGTCATTTCAGACATTTAGCTGTTCTGATGGAAACCATTAAGAAAGGAGTCCACGATGCAGACGCAGAAGCCAGATCTGTTGCCAGAAAGTATGTGATTTGGGTTTTTACTGTTCGAGTCTGTGTATGAAAATTATCTGGATTGGAATATCCCTGAATCCCTGGTGTTTTTAGGTGTTATTGGGGATTCCACGGCCACTTCAGTAAGGAGGCGGAGCAGCTCTTTCAGGCTCTCGAGCTGACCTATCAGAAGGCTCTGCAGTCGCATCTGAAGAGCTCGGATAGTGTTATGTCTCTCCCTCAATCCGATCGCTCCTCCTCCAGCTCTCAAGAGAGCCTCAAGTAAGACATGAGTCAAGGTCAACTGTCTGCAACTGAACTGTTTTTTTTTAAATATAAATGAAATGTCTTCCATTTATGTTTTATTTCTGTCTCTTTTAGTCGTCCTCAATCTGCTAAAGCATCTGTAGGAAGCAGTACAGCCAGGAGTAAGAATATGTCATTTGTTGTAACTGATGTGATCGAATTGTAATGCCTAGGCCTTCAGTTACTGGCGTACAGTAGTGTAATGACCTAACTGTTAGTATGTGACTGCATCTTTGTCTCTCAGATAAAGTGGTGAGCTCTAGAGTGTCCTCCACACCTGGCTCGCTGCAGCGATCACGAAGCGATGTTGACGTCAACGCGGCTGCCACCGCCAAGTCTCGAATGCCCAAAGTACCCGCTGCTGCTCCCTTCAGCTCAGCCGGTGCACTGCCGCCTGGCTCCTACGCCTCGCTAGGTAACACATTACACCAGCACTTGGAGAGGAAATGTTGCAGTGTTAATAGAAGTTAAAGTGGGTTCTGTGGTAAAACAAAAAAAGAGAAAAATTCTGCATTGCAGTATTTCTTAGTCTTTAGGGGACCCTTGATCCTTCTGCTCTCACACAATCCTAGACATTCAGCTCATTAGCACAATCCTAAAGCTAGACACGTAGGATTTTCCCCACGTAGCCAATATAGTCAACGTAGTAAATCAGCCAAGACATGATTAATGTCCAACGCTTGCTTTTCTAGTTTTCTACTGGAGCTATGCGTGTGTCATATAATGTCCGAAACCACGTAAGTAAGTCTGTATGAGATTATCTAACACGTGGTTGGGGCAGGCCGGGGTTTAGGAATGCTAAGGGGCCGTTCACGTATCGCGTCTTTTGCGTGCTCAAGTTCGTTATTTTAAATGTAGACGCGACACTCATGCAGTGCGACGCACTCGTTTTTTTCGAGATGAAAAAAACCCAAACTTTTCAGAATGACGCAAACGCACCGCAGGTCATGTGCCAAGAACCAACCAATCAGCTTCACCCTTTCTCTTTGTCCACTCTGAAATAGGCTTTGAATCGCCCATTGTCCAGGCAGAGCTCTTGGATTAGTTGGCGAAATTCTCCATGTTTTCTATGTACTTGAAGGATGGGCGTTTTTTTTCTCTTCTCCATAAATTAATCTAGTAGCAGAACTACTGCAAGGAATATGCGGTGCTGTACATTAATCCTGTGCTAAAACCTCCTTGTCGTCATGGAGAGTGTAGCTCATGGTTGCTTAGCAACGGCAGACACCACGGGAGTGCAACCTCCGAGAGCTTCAGAAAGAAGGTGAAAGCGGTGTGGCTGCGTTTTCCACACGTTTTTAGGCGCAACGTGGGAATGGCCCCTAACTTGATAGCTGTAAGCTTCCTTTACTTATTAGCGATGCTAGACTCAAAGTGCTCCAGTGCAAAATAAAGGAAGCAAACTTTAGACTTTAAACATTTAGACATTAAACATATTTCTGGCTATACTGTCCCTTAAAACCGTTTATGGATATTATGCAAAATATCTTGGTTTTAGGGTGCAATATATTGTTTCATTTCATATTACTATTAAAAGGCATCCAACACCTTTTTGTTTTTTATTATTTAATAGCACCAACAATTAATATCACTAATAATAATAATAACAAAATATTCTGCCTTTCCTTTGGTCCCCTGCTTTTATTTGCCTAAGATGCAACTCCTGGTAATGTGGAGGGTAAGGATTCTGTGTGTGTGTGTGTGTGTGTGTGTGTGTAGAGTTGGGCTCTGTGTTCAGTCCTCCCTGTCTCTCATCCTGTGCTAGTCCTCATGTACTGATGATTCAGGGAAGCCCAGCTCAGTTGTTGGTTCACTTGATTCACACCTGATTCACATCTGATTCACATCTGATTCACACCTGATTCACACCCGATTCACACCCGATTCACACCCGATTCACATCCGATTCACACCTGATTCACACCTGTTTCAGCTGATTCACACCCGTTCCACCAGATTCACACCAGATTCACACCTGATTCAAACCTGATTCACCTGATTCACATCTTATTCACATCTTATTCACACCTGATTCACATCTGATTCACACCTGATTCACATCTGATTCACACCTGATTCACATCTGATTCACCTGATTCACACCAGATTTACCTGATTCACCTGACTCACATATCAAGCTAAATCAGATGAGTCAAGTTTGTCAGAGCTGGGCATCTCTGTGATTTGATAAGATGTTGTTGATCAACTGGTGTTGATAAGCTGTGATTGATATGCTATGACTGATAAGCTGTGATTGGTATGCTATGACTGATGAGCTGTGATTGATATGCTATTATTGATAAGCTGTGATTGATGAGTTGTTGTTGATAAGGTGTGATTGATAAGCTGTGATTGATGAGCTGTTGTTGGTGAGCTGTGATTGGTAAGCTGTGATTGGTAAACTGCGTGAGAAGCTGTGATTAATAAGTTTGCATGGACCACCTGCATGGAGTCTGATAGTGGTCTCCAAACTGACTGTACTGGCTGTTAGGCATGTCATAAAAGTGTGTTTTTATTCTGTAGTATAGGGCATGAAGCGCTGGTGTTTTCAGAGCAAATGTTAGGCTCTGTAAAAAAAAAATCAATGCAATTAAAATGTCACAGAAAGTCACTATAAATACACCTGTTCCTGGAAGGTGTCAGAGTTTGATTGAGAACTTACCAAAGCAAACAAGATTATAAAGACCAAGGTCCTATCAAAACTGACATGAATCCTGGTAATGTTCAGAGTTTGGTTATAAAATTAATTGTAAACTTTAAACATCCCACAAAGCACCATTAAATCCACTGTGGGAAGAATATGGCACAACAGGGAGGGAGGGCATTAGTCAGAGAAACAATCAAAATGCTCAACATAATTCTACCACCACTATGCTTCACTGTGAGGACGATGTTCAGTTATATTTACCACATAGGTTGCTTTGTAGGTATACTGTACAGTTACTGATAACATATCTGTTGCTACACAACATGTATCAGCCCCATTTTTCCTGGTCCATCAATGGAAAAGAGCTGCATAAGCCTACCACTGACCAAATATCATTTAGATGGTGGACGTTCTCAGGACATCCAAGTGAATCAAGCGCTGCTGGATTGCTGGGATATTCGGACCAAATCCAGGATTGTGTATAACAACTGCTAGGCTACAGTCAGTAATAGTATCACTGATTCTTAGTTCGTTGAATAAGGTGTAAGGTATCATTTTCAATGTTAGGCCTTAATGTAGATCTGAGAGATTTCTTAGAAAGAGTTCAAATTTTGTGCTGATGAGCAGCAGCAGTATTTCCATTCGGTTTATTGATATACAGAAAGTTACACCGAAGTTGCCATGTGTGTCTCGTGAAACCGTTTTCATAAGCACGATTGTATTTCTGTATAGTTGATACCATCGTCTGTGCGTTTTTTCATTTTAAAATCCAAAATCAAAGTTATCTAAACTCATTTGTCTCATTCGTGCATGTCATCCTCTGTATCTTTGTCTTTATATCTCTAGGTCGTGTGCGCACACGGAGACAGAGTTCAGGCAGCAGCGTTGGTGGCGGAGCCTCTGTTACAGACAGCAGGGGGCGGAGCCGAGCGAAAGTGGTGTCGCAGTCACAACGTGAGTTTACTGTCAAACATGCTGCCACATTCTTAGAAAAATTACTCTTTGTCATCATGGTTATAAGAAAGTCCTGACAGGGCCATGCAACAGTTACATTATGGGATGAATTTTAATGCATTTCACCGCGTTTTCACTAAACTGGTGTAACTTAAGAACTGCTGATTCTTAAGAAATCTGATGCTATTTTTATGCTCCATCATAAACATCATCATGCTTGGTATTGTTGCCCATCGCAACAATCAGGGATGTTTTATGTAAGGAATAAAACATGATGGGATGTGCTGCTATAGGAAAATAATCACTGACACAAAGTGGAGTCACTCAGTACGTTTACATGGACAACAATAATCATGTTATAATAATAATAATAATAATAATAATAATAATAATAATAATATTAACCCGATTAAGACAATACTTTAATTAAGAAACTAGCATGTAAACAGGAATTTTTAATTACCTCAATCCGATTAAAGTCATACTCGAAGTAAACACAAATTGAATTAAGACGTGTGGAGTACTCCTGTTTTAGTCACATTATCGACGTGTATTACAGACATGTAAACACCTTAATCACATTATTAACGTCATGTGGGAGTTTTCACCACATTTTGCGACAGGACACGATCACACACGGCAGTGCTCAACCGTTTGACGAGAAACAAGAGAGCACGGCTGCGTCCCAAACCGCGTTCTTACCTACTATATAGTAGGTGAAATACATGTATGTAGTAGGCGAAATACATGTATCTCTATATACTATGTACGCGGTTTGGGACGCAGCCCACAGCTTCAAGCAGTCGTCTATTTGCACATATAGCATGACAAATAATTAACCGCACTTGAAGCTTTCGTAAAAATGTAAAATAAAAACACCCAGAACTGTATACGGTACCATAACGAAGACGAACTGTATGTTGATACGTGAGATTCTAGAGGGAACGTCGGACGGCGTGGCGCGGTGACGTGATGACGTGTGCTGTTAATCGATCTATGTTCTATAACATGTAAAACGGGTACATGAAAGGAGTATTCTAAAAGCGACTCATGTAAACACCTTAATCACAATATTGTCTTACTGAGAGTAAGGTCAATAATTAGATTACTGCTGTCCATGTAAACGCAGTCACTGTTACCACACTGAAGTGGATTATTGTCCTATAACAGTATGTTACAAAGTGTTTTATTCTCCTTATACCACAGCAATCTATTTCTGTTAATGAACAACATGTACTTTTTATTCGTTAATAGTTACATTTAATGTTATGGAATGTCCTCTGAACAAATGAATTCCTGTTATCATTTACATTATAGCAGCTATAAACTGTTGTTCCCTTTGCCATGGCAGGACATGTAACATTACAGTTTTACCCTTACCGTTATAAAGCGCTGACACTGGAGACTCCTTCCAAAAATTGTTTCAATAAAAGAAGGATAATGTATTAGAAAGAACACAATAATATAAGCCTTGCAGCTAGAACTGCTGTTAAAGAAAACACCTTCTCGAGCATTTCATCACTAAAAATGAGCATTTATCAACGCTGTGGTACAAGCAAATACAATGACATGCCCAATGCATGTTGGGTAATGCCGTGTCATGGTCATTATGTAACTGGATGCCCTTCACTGCCCCGCGTGCTGCTCGTACATAAGGATCAAGGTCAGCAAACCCAGCAGGTGGTAAGACTCACGGTACAGCAGACTTTCTGACCACTACAGCATGATTTATACCCCCAACCCCCCTCCAAATGTACCCTCCACCCCATGTCCCAAATGTACAATTCCTCCCCTTTAAGTTTCATTGAATGCAACGTTGATGTACCTCGCTGGTGAATTTGTTCAATTTCCGTTCATGTTTTATGACTTCCTGTGTAATGGTGTTCCTGCATGTTATACTGTATTATAATGTATGTGTGTTATTATACTACACTACTATGAGATGTTAAGGATACGTTACATTTACTCCATGCTCTCGCTCTGTGTGTATGTGTGTGTAGCTGGGAGTCGTTCCAGTTCTCCTGGGAAGCTTATTGGTCAGTCCTATGGCAAAATGTCCTCTGTGACCTCAGCAGAGAAGCGAAGTAGGATCCCACGCAGTCAGGGCTGCAGCCGAGAGAGCAGCCCCGGTCGCTCGGGTCAGGGTGAGAGAAACACCACATACACACGCACACACACACACACAGAGATTTAATGCTGCAATGTCATCAGTAATTACAATGTGGAGTTTATTTTAGACCAAAGGAGCACGATGTGAGTTAGCATACATGGATGAGCCACTCTGATGGGAAATCCTGGTTGGTGCTTCTCGCCAGATGACAAATTTAGATTTCGTAAGATTCGGAAGAGCGGAAGATTTCCTGTCTTGGTTGTAATTTGAATCGATCATGTCTTCTGGTGCCGATTACGGTTGTGACACCAGCTGCCTCGACACCTATTTGCGGAGTCTGAATCAGAGTCAAGTTATTGTTTTTTCTTTGTTTGCTATTTGGTTGGTTTCACACAGCACATAATTCATCGAAATCAAAAGAAGAACAAGTAGCTAAGGGGGGGTCAGGTATAGCTGAAAACATACTTTCAACTCTTTCTTTCATTGATCAGATGTACAGTGATGGGGGGAAGAAAATAAACCTTTTGCGAATGTACAAAAATACCCCAGATCACCCGAGCACGGACAATACGGATAGATAATTATACAAGTATCTAGTTGAAAACATTTTGGGCCTGTCCAAATACCCACACTTGCAGTCTTGGCCACTCGAGAGCGCATGCACGTGACAGGAAGTAAGTGCGCAAGACTGTCCCAGGTCAGGAGCGGTGTTCGAGGCTAAGCATATCCCATCATTCCTCATGTACAGGAACTCGTGTGTTGCGAGATGTCAAGGAAATCCTTCCTTAGTGTAAGTTAAATGAATGAGATATTATATATAATTTGGTAGTAAAAAACGTGAAGTGGTGCACGTTTTCTTGGTCCAGACCGCAGAGATGAGATGTATTTTGCAAAACGTTTTCAACTGCTTTTTATCACTTAAAATACATTTCACTTAGCCGAAATTCACTCATCTTAAAAGAACAATGACAATGACAAGAACGTCTGCCACAATCTGGACCGATGTTTTTGCACTTACCAAGTGTGTCCTATCGGGTAATGAAGTTCTACTTGTCTACTTACATGACATAAATTGGACAAGCCCTGAGTCTTGTTACATCCTGCATTTGTCTCATTTAATGCTATTTGGCAGATGTTCTTATCCAGAGTGACTTTTTTGATCGCAGAAATGAACGCAAAATCAAGAATATACAGAGGACCTTGCAACTTTCCAGAATTACTGCACATTTGTACCAAGACTGTCATGTGACGTCATCAACAACGCACATTCAGCCAACTCCCTCTTCGACTCACGCGCATCAATCCTAAGTACAGCTAAAAGTTCTGATTTGCCAACAAACATTACTGCAAAACAATTTCATGCAAATGCAATTTCACCAATTCAGGTAGTTTTCTAGAAAAAAAAACACAAAAAACTCCTGTATGAAATCCTGTATGGTCTGATTTATCTCATTTATACTACTGAACAGTTAAGGGTTAAAGGCCTTGCTCAAGGGTCCAGCAGTGGCAGCTTGGCATTTGAACTCATGACGTGCTGATCAGTAGTCCAACATCTTAACCACTGAGATACCACTGCCGTGTTTATTTATTTAGCACATTTCTGCAGTTCTACAGTCTGTCCTTTGGCTCAATTTGCGATTGGCTTGCAGTTTAGTTTAGCAGCTTGTTCCTACAAAAATGCAACAAACCCAAAATACATGCCATGTTTGTTCATTTCCTGTAAGCAGGTCTATTCAGAGTTGAATTGCTTTCTTACTGCAGTTGAAATGTGCTAGAGTTTGCTTGTAACCCGACCAAGAACATCTCACTCAGAACCTCTCAGATCGGTTGTTTTTAACCCTTATCGGAATGTGCTTGCTGTGTTCTCCTGACAAATGAACTGTACAGAGAAGGAAAACACAACAGTGTTGATTCAAATGGACATATGTTGGCAAAATCGCTTCTATTTCAGCACCAAAATGCCGTTGGTCCTGAAGCATGAACCAGGGATGCTGAGAGTTTTAGGGAGGCAACATTTTATCTCCATGACAACAACTTGAGCATTATTTAAATAAGACTTGAACTGTGTGACAGGGATGGAAAATGTTTGGTGAGGTAATGAGGAAAATGAATATTGCAGTCAGTAATCAATGGTCCAAGGAAATTATATATATATATATATATATAATTATCTGATCTTTGGTGACCTCTACTGTTTGTTTGCTGATTGGTTCTGCTCTTAAACCAGTGGAAAAATTTCCGTAATATGTTTTTGTTGATTGGGAAATCATAGGATCATTGTAAAATACACCATCAATACGCCCCAGTTTTCTACAACAGCGCTTTATATATTTGTAAACTTTTTTTCTCAGAACCTGTTGAATACATTATTGAATGTTTCCTCTGTAAGCTGTGTTACAGATTCCTCGAAAATGTGAAGCCTGTGCTTCTTCATGCTCGTGTGTTATTATTTTAAATATATTATTATTTATAAGTTTTCTTTTGGGTTGCTTGTTTTTGAACTAATAATTTCAAAAAATGTGAATTTTTGTGAAATTAGTTCAGGTGTATTATCTGAACAGAGATTTAATTTCAGGACAAAATGAGAACGACTACTGGTCAACATCAAGAGTAAAGATTTGAAATTGAAAGATTTATGTAGTCGGAACATGTTCATATTTCAGCCTATGAGTAACTCTGAAGGAGTGATTCTTCCTGTTCAATTCAGTTTTATTTTATTTCAGTCATGATTTTTCACAATAGACATTGTCACAGAGGAGTTTTACAGAAATCCAGATATAGATTGAGATCCCGAATGAGCAAGCCAGGGGTGACGGTAAGGAAAATTCTCCCTGAGACCACATGAGGAACAAACCTTAGAGGAAGCAATTCAAAATCTCCATCCTCTTCTATAGTGGAATGATAAATCATTACAGTATACAGGCATAGAAGAGTACAAACAAACAGTACTAAGTGTGTTCAGTATAAGAAAATACAGGTACAGGAACAGATCTCTGAGCATCAGAGCATTCTCTTTACTAGTCATACCTTCCCTCTTCTTGTCTTATATCACTTAATCTCTTTTCTCTTCCTTTGTCCTGTCTTAACTGTTTCACTTTCTTCTCTCCTGCTGCTTGGACATGCGCGCGTGTGTGTTGTGTGTGTGTGTGTGTATTTGGGAACTGGTAGTGCGGGGTAGTCGCATCCCGCGGCCCAGTATGAGTCAGGGTTGCAGTCGTGACACAAGCAGGGAGAGCAGCAGAGACACAAGTCCTGCACGGGGTTTTACTCCACTTGGTGAGTCTCACACACACACACACACACACACACACACACGCACAAACATATGCACACACACCCGAGACTAAAGTGAGGTTTCGTCCATCTGGTTTTTTGAAACCTTTATGATGACCCTTTACTGCATGATGTTGCCATATGGCAACAATTAATTCATCTCCAATTTTTTGATAGGCAATAATACAAAACTACTATTTTCCTATATTACTAGAAAAAAGGGGGCTTTCTCTTTGACATCATAAAAAAATGCTATGTCACATGACCAGGAAGTGTTGTTTGCACTTCCTTTTCTACAATCACATGGCATGATGAAGGTGATTATAAGAGGGCTCTCAGAATTTGATAAATTTTTCAGTATTCAGGCAAAATTACTTAAAGGAAAAAAATGAAACTGTCTGAGATGTTAACATTTATTTTTTTGTCATTTAAACAAGTTTATATAGTTTGAGTATTCTGTTAAATGGTAAAATGTAATCGTTGCCATATGACAGCAACATGTGATAATGGAACTGTGATGTACGCATTCATGAATTAAAAAAACAGGCCTGCATAGCAAAAAAGACACCAGGCTTCTCTAGTAGCATATTTACATTTTTTCCACATTCAAAGTAAGAAAAACTGTTGTAATTTCAGGCATTTTGCAATTGCACCTTATTTTCTAAATATTAAAATGATTCTTCAGCCAAAACATGTTTGGACCAAATTTTTGTATGTATTACTATTATATACTTTTTACAACTGTAATTAGTTTATAGAAGATATAAATTTGAACTTTTTTTTAAAGAAGATATAACATGCTTACACCTTCTTCTTCACCTGCATGCTGTAACTCTCAGAATGTATAACTAAACTCCATAGAAATGTTCTACTCCTGTATTCAGTCTTGTCTTCTCAGAACATATGTTTGTGTGTTTAAAACAGTCAAATGATTGCTTGCAGTATAAGATGGGTTTTAAATCTGAACTGTATTTGATTCTCCTGTTGAACAGTGTCTCGGCGCCACTCGCGCTCCACCAGTGCCCTGACAGGCAGCGACGCTCTGCAAACAGGTGAACGCTGGCATGAGGACGTTGGCATCCGAACCCACAGGGGGAGCCAGAGAGCACCAAGTCACACATTTCACACCTTACAGCTCGGCCTGAGGCCCTGTTTGAATAATTATACATGCAAATTGCCTATATTCATATCTTACTTATAAATAGTATAAATAATATTTATGTGTTTATGATAATGGATGTCAAGGTGTGAGCAAGGTTTGAGCAAGGTGTGAAGTGTGTGATTTTTAAAATTTATTTGTGTTTTTAATTTTTCTTGTTTTGTGTATTATGTATCGGTGTTTATCTTTTTGGAAATGTGTCACTTATAGATCTCTTTGTTTATTGTTTCTGGTTGTATGATTTCTTCGTTCATTTTTGGAGCTTTAAAGAAGAGGTTTTCCAAACTTCCAATCTCCTAACTTATCACTATTGTAGTTATTTGTACAATATTTTGTAAAAGTTAGTTGGTTCAGTTTTCCCAAAATAGAAACAAATAAGCAATTAAAGCACTTGCTAACAGCGTTAGTGTTGAATCAAAATATCACCATGACCATGGTCTTTTTTTTTTAAATGTTTTGAAATTATTATTAAAAATGAAAAGTATTTTCTTATACTGTTTATATTTTACTTTTTTGTTGGGTCGTGCACACCCCAAGCCTGGATACAAACCTCTACTTTAAAACTGCAATTATTATATCAGTAGACATAGATATATTGACTGTAGCACAAGGCATTCCATTTCTATGTATTTATATATTTTTGTGCTTGTTTTTATTTATTTATTTGTATCATTGTACTTTTTTATGTTACGTGTATAAAGTATTGCATTTTATTGTGTTTTTTTTAAAAGAATATTTTGCAATGATTTGTAATGTGATTTGTTTTATATTTAATGTTTCTGTTAATTTATTTTAATTTTCTAATTGTAATAATAATAATAATAATAAGAGAATATTAAAGATACCTCAAAAAACAGTCATTTCCAAAGTGGCCATTCAGTTGATCTGGCGAGTTGCTTCATTTAAAGCTTCTGGTTATAAATATTCAGGGCTGGAAAATTAGCTATGAGAGACCATTTGAAACAGCAGAAGGGAGGGGCTTGTTGCAGGGGGAGGGGCTTGTTACAGGGGGGAGGGACTTGTCAGTGTTTTCGCTGCAGTTGAAGTTTGTATTACAGTTTGAAGAGCACTCTAAAATGACATATTTAAAGATTGTTGTTAAGGAATAAATCACCCATAATTTTGGCTCTCTCTTTTGCGCTCTCCTTTCTCTCAGATCGTTTTGGGCTGATCCATCAGGCGCGGATCTCTGCTTCGGTCAACGCCATGCGCATCCTGAACACAGGCATGGAGGTGGAGGCAGCAGTGGCTGATGCTCTGGTGAGATTGCGTTTGGTACTCGGATTTGTTTGTAACGCAGCACACACATAACAGATGGCTGAGCCAGAAGTGTGTGGGAATTATGAATCGAAAAATCCTGACATATCACTGTCTTTGCTTTTCCCTCTCTGGCTGTCTTAAATCTCATCAGCTATTAGGAGACTCCAGGAATAAGGTTTGGGTTTTTTTTTTAATTATTGACCTATAACCTGTATCTTCTCTTCATCTTCATCGTCTCTAGAGTCAATTACAGACAGACATCACTAACAAAAGTCACACGCAGTAGTTTCTTATGGAGCAATTATATTAGGAATAAAACATGTCACAGGAAAATAATCAACAATGTGGTGGTGTGATTTCTGTTACTGTATTGAGGTTGACTATTTTCCTATAACAGCATGTTCAGAAGTGTTTTATTCCTCTTATACCACAGCGATTTGCCAAGGTTTTTATGTATTTATTTTAAAAAGAACGACATGTACTTTTTGTCTGTTTATAGTTACAATTAATGTTGTGGAGCATCAGTGAAACAGGTTAGCTCTTGTTATCACTTAGGTTGTAGCAGCTATTAAGAGGTTCGTTCCCTCACTTTCACTTAAAGTTGAAAAGACAAGAAATGCCGCTTGTCTTATTACTGACAGCAAATCACACACTCTCCTTCTCTAGACTTTTTTTTATTTTTCATGATAGAAAACTCAACTAGACTGACACTGGAGACTCCTCCCATAAATCTCCTCACAGAGAACTTCACCACTTCACCACGCCAACATTCAGGCATTTTTCTTTTTTTGTTAAATATCACGTTTTTAATCAGTTTATTGATAGGTTTCGATTATGTTGAGCATCCAGCCCACAAGTCCCTGCGAATTAGTTGTTGCTATAGAAACGATAGCGTATTAAAAAGAGCGTATAAATATAAACCCGTGATTTGAATAACGGTAGTCGGCATTACTGTCAGAGCTGCTGTATCAGGAAATGAATCAACACCTTCTGACCAATCGGATTCGTGAACTCAACAGCGCCTTGGTTTAACTCCTTATCGTTTTGAATCGCAGTGTTTCGGAGATCTGTAGCGCAGTAACAGCTTTCACGGATACATGACAGCGTCACTAACACTCTGCATGCCTTTTTCTTCATACATCAGCAATAGATCCTCAGAAAAGCAGCTGCATGCATAGTGCTGCATGAACACCGAATATAACAGCAGTATTATATATCCGGAGTCTTGCTGTGCTTTGTGTTTTTAATCGGATCATTAGCGGAGGCCTGTGCGGCGCTGGTACGAGTCTCCTGGCATGTACTCGGACGATGACGCCAACAGCGACGCCTCCAGCGCCTGTTCAGAGCTTTCTTACAGCTCACGTAACGGAGGAGTGCCGCACTACATGCGCCAGACAGAGGACGTAGCCGAGATCCTAAACCACTGCGCCAGTTCCAACTGGTCCGAGAGGAAAGAAGGCCTGCTGGGCCTCCAGAACCTTCTGAAGAGCCAAAGAACCCTCAGGTGAGTTCATCGAAACAGCTTTGGACATGTTTCTTGTTGTGTTTTAATTTGAGTTAAACGAGAATTAGAGGAGCTAGATTAGCCGTGTATCACAAGTATAACTGAAATAATGACCTCATTTACGACCTTCATTATGTCCTGAAAAGGAACATCCACATTGCAGTACAGATATAAATGCACTCATGAGGAATTTAAAACATTAAAAATCCGTGGCTGTGGTTTCATTCAACGGCCAAAATTCCTCCCAATACAGACATAGTGTTATATAAATGCAGGCATAATTAACATATAATTAGCGTTTTCCATTTTGCGCTTCGTTATATTTTCCTGGTCACAAGTAAACCTGAAGAGATGCCAACATTAGCTGTTTTGAACCCTTTTACTACAGTGATACAGGAGACACTTGAAAACTACACTTCCCTTTCAAAGGGAACTCCACGTTGCGTTTAGCATAGCTACGCAATGTCTCGTTCCCTTCTCAGAGAACAGGGTGACATGCGTAACCCAGACGTTTTCTGCGTTATCAGCTGGAGAAGTGGTCAGACCAAACACAAATGAAACGTACTCAATCAAAAAGCAAATTCATTGAAGGGCGTAAAACACTAAGTTGTGGTCACTTTCGCTTTGATCTAGGTGAAAGTGAAATTGCAAAACCCGCAGTCTTGTGATCCATTAGAAAACAAAATTGCAAGTATCATGGGTTGCATCTCAGTCAGCTCCCTAGTTCAGTAGTCAGGGCACTGATCAGGGAGTCGGCCATTTTAAGGGCTGTATCAATCGCGAAATCCTTCCAGTGCACTGGTATGTTTGCTCCCTAAACAAATCCCACAATGCACCGCGAAAGCCAGGGAGCATCGGCGCTCATTATGTTCCCTTACTGAAAATAACGTCATATTTTCTGAAGCTTCTCAGCTAAAAAAAAAATTAAATTAAAAAATGACGTAGCTTGTTATCGTTGTTGTGGCTCTCAAATAATTTTTCATGTTCGCAATTTTTAACTTTATTTGACGTTCTGTATACGGTTTGTTTGAGTCTAATGACTTTTAAGTGTTTAAAAAATCCACTAGCTCTCCTATGGTCCTGCTTGATATGCCATGACAGAAACATCAAGCTAACAAATTTAACAAATTTTATTTATTTATTTATTTATTTATTTATTTATTTATTTATCCTTTATTTAACCAGGAAGATCCTTTTGAGATATCACAATCTATTCTTCCAGGGAGACCTTGTCAGGACGGCAGCACATAGAAAACAATA
Organism: Ictalurus punctatus; assembly: GCF_001660625.3. Taxonomy (NCBI): domain Eukaryota; kingdom Metazoa; phylum Chordata; class Actinopteri; order Siluriformes; family Ictaluridae; genus Ictalurus; species Ictalurus punctatus. Next base: position 23,473,950 of record NC_030425.2, read on the forward strand.
CCCATAGAAAACAATTAATCAATTAAAATCAAGAAAAGCACTCACAAGACTCCTTTAACATCGTTTGCAAAAGCCGTTTAAAAGTACTCAGAGGTGGCAAGATCTCTAGTTTAACTACGTTTTGCAGATCGTTGTAGGCCCAGGGAGCAAAAAAAGAAAAAGCATGTTTGCCAAATTCTGAGTATACCTTTGGGACTTTTAACCGAATGTGTATATGGCATATAATATCGGAAAGATATCGGTCTTGCCTGTTGTTGATAAATGCTAGTGGTGACGTTTTACAACACGAGTACGTAGTCACAGGATATACTGATTCACCATCTCCAGAGCTAGGGAGCTGATTGAGACGCACCCTTGCATTTCTACATCAAATAAATAGGTCGGTTCATCATAACAGCGCAGAGTAAAACGTGTTCTGTGACACTGTTTAGTATTTTCTCTCATATCATACAGTATGTATCATATGATTATACATAATTATATTTTTTTAACGTTTTGAGCAATTCTTTTGGTCATAAAAATACTTCGTTGTTATGTGCAACTTTTCTACAAATTTCCAAATAGGCTGAGCTCTTCACTGCTTATTTGAAGTTCTAAAATGTTCTAAAACGCACTACTCTCGGGCCTCCCATCCAGCTCCATCAAACCCCTTCAGATGATTCAGAACGCAGCAGCATGCCTCGTCTTCAACCAACCCAAAAGGACCCATGTCACACCCCTCTTCATCTCCCTCCACTGACCTCCTGTAGCTGCCCGCATCAAATTCAAGGCCTTGATGCTCACGTACAACACCTTGATCTGGGACAGCACCTCCCTACCTCAACACTCTCCGTGAGGTGTTCTACTTAATCCAGTAGAACACCTTTGGGATGTGGTAGAACGAGAGATTCACTGCAAAGTATACCTGAAAAAGCTAATGTAAAATCTGCAGGAATTGCATGATGAATTAACGTCAACATGCACCAGGAATGTTTCCAACATCTTGTGGAATCCATACGGTGAAGAATTGAGGCTGTTTGAGAGCATAGGGAGGCCCTGCCCAGTATTAGTATAGTGTTCCTAATGAAGTGCTCAGTGTGTGTATATACTGTAGCACAGAGGTTCTCAACCTTTTGTAACTAAAGCCACCCCAAGCCTCCCCTATCATGTGACATGCCCCTACCCTACACATGACCTCCCCCCCCCCCCCCCCCCCCCCCCATTGGAGTAGGCCAGGTATAATAATTATCTATTCCATATAAAATATATACCTAATCTATTATCTGTTTTGATAGATACTGTAGATAGATAGATAGATTTTTTGCTTTTGTGTTATTGTACTTTTTAAAATAACTTTTCATAAATTTTATGATTAAAAAAAACTTTGACATTTATTAAACTCGACCAGTATGGAACTTGTATGATCAGAAATGTTTCTGACCACTATAACTTCTTTGAACAAGAGAACTAGGCTGTAATAACGTGGACTATTTTAAAACATGTTGCATTACATTCATCTTACATTCTAAATACAATCACATAAGAATGCTGTAAATTGGGACGAAGGGCGTGTCTCGTTATCCATGACATTGTTATTGTTAAATCTCCAGCTCTCAGCCCCTCACTGAACCCTTCCGATCTTGCCCCTCGGGTTTAGAACTACTGCTGTAGCCTAACAGTTCCTACTGTAATTCCAGCAAAAACTGTAGTGAAAGGAGATTCTCTCCGATTCATTAAGATTTTGGATTTCTTTTTGTCTTTCAGCCGTGTGGAGCTCAAGAGGTTGTGTGAGATTTTCACTAGGATGTTCGCCGACCCTCACAGCAAGGTGAGTGACCTAAATAAAGATATCCTTTATAAATCAGATGAATGACAAGAGCATACAACTTATTTATCTCCTGTAATACAGTACAATGTGTAGCATCATGTGATGCTAACAGTTTTTCTTTTTGATTTTGTTGTATGGCCTTACCTTGGTGTGGATTGCTGCATCAGAGAGTAAGTATATTCCTTCTGGGGTTGGTCAATCAGTTGCTGATTCAAACAAGTAATATTAGGGGTTGTGTGTCATGAGTGCTTAACAGTGTTGTGCTGTCAGGTGTTCAGCATGTTCCTGGAAACGCTGGTGGACTTCATCGTGCTGCACAGGGAGGATTTGCAGGACTGGCTCTTTGTTCTCCTCACACAGCTGTTAAAGAAGATGGGCGCTGATCTGCTGGGCTCAGTGCAGGCCAAAGTGCAGAAAGCTCTCGATGTCACCAGGTCTGCCCTCTACTGGAAACTTTTGGGATATATTTTTTGCATGTCTTATTTTTAAGCATGTTACTATCAGTGTCTTGTGTGCACGTGTCCTCTCTCTATACATTACAGAGATTCCTTTCCCTACGATCAGCAGTTCAACATCTTAATGCGCTTCATTGTCGATCAGACACAAACTCCAAACCTCAAGGTTGGTGGACTTTCTTTTTCACTACAGTGGTGCTTGAAACTTTGTGAATCCTTTAGAATGTTCTACATTTCTGTATGAATGTGACCTAAAACATCATCAGATGTGGATAAAGAGAACCCAATTAAACAAATGAGACAAAAATATGACGCTTGGTCATTTATTTATTGAGGGAAAGGATCCTATATTACATATCTGTGAGAGGCACCTATTGCAGCTCTTTAAAAATGGAAACAGAAGAATTTTTGTTTTATTGTGAACATTATTGATAATAAATGATGTTGTTTATTGAAAACCGGTGTTTATCATATTGCTTTTGTGACCATTTTCTGTAAGCTCTGCTTTGTGTTATGCTTACGAATACCCTTACTCGTGATAAAATCTATGTTGCACAACTTCGAGTGGCTTCTTGCTTTAATTCATCATACGCTGAAGCTCCTAGTGCACTGTTGAAGTGTAATCTGATGTGATGCTACACCTCATATTAGGCAAATGAGGTACATTTTGATGTTTTGTAGCAAATTTCATAGCCATTCCTGACCTAGTTGTCAAACATGAGGATATGTTTTTGATGGAGACACTGTGGACGAGAGTCTGCTCAATAATGTAAATGTAAATAACACTTGTCTGGAAAAGAAACAACAGAATAACAGACTATTAATTCATTCACAAAATGAAAATTTCCATATACCACTACAAGCTTGTTTAAATCATAAAGCATAGTAATTGAGGAATGTAATTATCCTCCTTAAATCTTCAGTTCCTAGTTGCTTAGCGCTGCCGTCTCTGTCGTGTAGGTGAAGGTGGCCATTCTGAAGTATATCGAGTCTCTGGCCAGGCAAATGGATCCCACTGATTTTGTGAACTCCAGTGAGACACGCCTGGCCGTCTCCCGCATCATCACTTGGACGACGGAACCCAAGAGCTCAGATGTCAGAAAGGTGAGGGTTTTTTCCTTCATCTCTAAGAAAACACTACCCCCCCTTTTATTTTTTGCAGACGACCACAAAAGCTCTTATGATCCACCACAACTGCCCAGCTGTAGTTATACACACACTAATCGTCAGTTGTAATCAGAGACCTCTGTAGTCTACAGTGTGGTTTCACAAAGATGTGAATTAGTGATTGAGCTGCACAGTCAGCTTTTAATAAATCAGAGCTTGGATTTTTCCACATATATTAAAAAATCAATCAACACTGCTTGTAGCCTAAAACTATCTGATGCATCTAATAGGTGGGCTGGGGTTGGGGTTTGTTAATTCCCTTTAATGATGTCAAAATGAAAAATATTTCATGGTACATATTTGAAAAGGGCATTATAACAGTAATCTAATTTATTAGCCTAAATCAGAGCTTCTTAACCTATTATAACTAAAGCCTCCCCTATCATGTGGCAGCCCCCCCCCCATATTGGAGGAGACTAGGTATAATGATCTATATTCTATATAACCTAATCTATAATCTGTTTTTCACTGATAGATAGATAGATAGATAGATAGGTAGTTAGATTTTTTTGATTTTGTGTTTTTGTGCTTTTTACAATTACATTTCCAGCCTTTTGTTTGTAGGCTAGACTGTTAATGACTAAAATAAATAAATTCATTCAATATATGTGCAAAATACTCAGACATCTGTGTATAATAGTATAATATTCCACTTTTTAAGGATGTACTGATTCTTAAAATGCACTCATGTGGACAACTGGGCATCTCAATCATTGTAAACATTGATTCTGGAACTGAGAGTGCGCAGCATGGAAGCTTATGTCCATCAACAGGACCCTCCTTGTAGTTCAATAAGCAGCCTTCCTTGGATGGACGATGCTTTGTCTACAGCAGCGTTTGAGAGGTTTTTCCAGGCTGATAGTGAGCCGTTACTCTTTGCAGTTTTTTAGAAGGTGTCAGACGTACAGACCTTGTTTAAGCTTGTGTACAGTTACACACTATAGCTCATCTTTTCTGGATGCACAATTTATGCTAATTGTCATCTACCATGTATAGTCTGATTCTGACCACAGCATTGTTTCTCAGCCCAGCAGTGACACTACTGTTGCTTATGCACTTATACCAGCACCAGACACACTAGTGTCACTATCAGCATCAGTGCTTTGCTGAGAATGATCCATCAGTCATATTAGGCATTCTCAGACGTTTTGCAGCCAGGGACCCCTTTATAACTGTAAAAAAAATAATAATAATAATAAAAAAAAAAATCCTCAGACCTCCCCTCAGTACACATTTATTTTATGAACAATCCACATATTCAAATATTCATACAATATTTCAGTGTGTTCAATAATATTTGGTTATTTATTGGAGCCAGAGATTTTTTTAATGTTTATTTTGAACTTTCCACTCATAGAAGACGTTTTAATTACAATTATCCTTAGATTCAAGTTAATATTATTTATAAAGTAGGTGTAACTTTGTTGATGATGGGTTGTAATTTAAACCCCTGTAGTATAAAAAAATTTAATAAATAGCAATCATCCTGGTTATGATTCACACACTCGACTATGAGAACCATGGCCATATACTCTCAAGTCATTGGAATGATGATAAATTACAATTAGATGAGCTGAAGTCAGTAATTCCACCTACAGAGTGACGTCTATGGCGGGTAAAATAGCCAGTGAGTATTAGTGCAAGGTATACCCAGCTTTTCTGACTGTGTATGTGTGTGTGTGTGTGTGTGTCAGACCCTACACAGCTGGGTAAGTGAGGAGCTTGCAGGCAGGCTCAGCTCACTCACTTCCCTCCCCGTGGAGGGCAACCTGGAGGAGAGATGTAAGCAGGTAGTCAAAGTTTCACTTTAAACCTGCATGACCGGCGCATAAACCACACTTCTCACTGAAGCCGCTCTTCTGGATAACCTTCAACTCTTCTTATTTGGTACTCTGTAGGAAGAATGTGTAAAAGGCTATATTCTTCCCTAAATGTCTATCTGCAGATGTGTAATGCTTACTCTGTCATGCTGGGAACTTGTTACTATCTAACGATTCTATTGCTTTGGACTGGAAAGATGTGCTCAGACACCACGCATGCCGGAAAATGCAGACTCTAACAATTTTTCTGATCTTTCTATGTTTTTAACATCTATTTCTCCTTTAATGGCTACAGTTATATATTTATCTTACAGATGCACAATATTAGGATCTGAAAGAGTTGTTTTAAGACAGTTGTTTTATCTGAAGGGAACTTAAATTTGTAAGAAATAAAACGTGATGATGTGGCATGCTGTTATAGGAAAATAATCAATGATGTGGTGGTTAAGTTACGCAGGTGAGTTGTTACTATAGAAACAGTAATGACACCGGCATTAAAATAGTCCTGTGATTTGAAGTACAGCTACAACTGTTGTCAGAGTTTCTGCTATTCTGACCAATCAGAATCAAGAATTGACAGTGCTGTGGTATAATGTTTGATATTGATATTCCAATAGGGTGTCACAGATCACCATTCTGAGACTATTGTAAGAGCACTGATCAGCTGTATTAGACATTAAATCTGTTTTTGTGTCAGTTGTTTTACTAAATCACTTTATGTTGGTTTTTCCTCTACTTTCTTTCTCGTTTGTATATTGTGGCTTCAAGTATCATGATATGATGCAGCTATGTTATGAAGGAGCTGTAAAACAACTTCTCTTTTTCGTAAGGCTCACTACACTCTTAGTCCTTTTCTCACTGTACGCTGTGCTTGTATTGCAGGCTGCTCAGGTGGTGCTAATCTCCCTGTTTGAGCTGAACACACCAGAGTTCACCATGCTGCTGGGAGCGCTGCCTAAAACCTTCCAGGATGGAGCCACCAAACTCCTGCACAATCACCTAAAGAACTCCAGCAATGCTGCAGCCACGGTACCACCAACATTATGACCTTGCTACTGAAAGTACTGTACAATAAATACTGAAACGATGGTAGGAAAAAAATGACCTCAAACGTTCACAGCAACGGATGCAGAAGCTCATTATACAATGACGTGCAGAATACATGGAATTTAAGAACATCTGCAGAATGATTACCCTCTAAAGCTGGAAAAGACCACTTTTTCAGACTTTCCAAGGATTTGTTCACACAATAGTGCAAATCTCATGTATTTCTCTTTACAATTTAGAGTTCGCCGAGCAACACAGTGGGCCGCACACCTCCAAGACACTCTGGTTCCCGCACCAGTCCCCTGACCTCCCCTACAAACTGCTCTCATGGAGGACTCTCACCCAGGTACTACAACAGTGCTGTGAAAGTCCTACAGAACATTCTGGAAGTATATGGACAGTACCGCTTTTGTGGCTTTTCACCAACGATAAGACTAAAGTCAAAACGCCTCTAAACTACTCAAAGCTGAAAACAACTGCAGATGTTTTGTACTTAAGCAGAATTGTTTAATACTCCAACCATTTGCATGCATTTTTTTTTTGCAGCAGAGATTCTCATTTTATTAACAAACAGGATTAAGAGGTAATGCACTGCAGAAGCATGCAGTTCCAGTGCACCAGTATTCACCCCCCTTGAACTTTCCCACATTTTGTAGTGTTACAACCCCCCCCCCACACACACACACACATATGCAGGTCCATTTCAGTTCCAGGTTGTAAGATTTAAAAAATATGGAAAATTCCATGAGCGTGAATACTTAAACAAGCCACTTTATATAATTGAGCCAATCACATGTTTGGTTATGGATCTCTGCTGTTTAACAGTACTAATCCTGTTACATTAACCTGTAAGTTGACCTTCTAACACGCAAGCCTGTTTTCCTCTGCTTTTCCTTCCCTTTCTCCTCTTTCTCTTTGTTTTTCCTTCTCCCTGCATCATCCCTTGTTCCTGACTCAGTCGTATATGGGGCTGGAGTTCGAACGGTCTATCAAAGGCCCCGTGTCCCTTCACTCCCCCTCCCTCTGGCCCTGGCACCCCCCCTCTCCGACCTGGGCGCCGGGCCCCCTCGCCCAGGTAACGGCCTTCCGCCTGGGGGTCACAGCGTGGGGTCAAAGGTCATGGGGAGTCACTTTCCCATTTAGAAACAGGCTGTTGTTCATTACCAGTTTGCTTGTATTGCATTTATTACGAGTTCCTACAGGAAGAATGTCTCAAAATGGCCAGACACACTACGTTTTTGTTTTTCTTCTTGACATCTCATTTTTCACATTATACTTCTCATGATCTCTTAATATCAACTCAGTCCCCATCATTCCACACTTCCTGCTTGACTATTTGGGAATCTATCCCTTTCACACCCTTTATTCGAGTTACTTTTCTCTGTCATTCTGTTTTGTTCTGCATCTGGATGAAGACTATAGAATAAACTAGAGCCTCATTCAGGAACTGTTCACAAGACTACAGAACCACATAAAGCGAAATGTTCAGCATGTTATCTAACGTTCACAGAGCCTGTTCTCCAGGGGATTGCACAAAGTGAGCTAAATATATTCAGAACGTCTCACACGCAGATGGTTTCACTAAACTGCGCATTACTAGTCACACTTAATTACAGTCTAATAAAGATGACAGATATAGCTAAAGCTATTGAGATATTCTGAACATTTTGAAAGGTAAAGCAGATTAAATACAGATGCCTAGAAATGGCTACTGAAAAAGGTGTTATTGTAAGACTCTTTTGTCTTAAGTTTATATCAAAGCAAGTAGAACTAAACTATTGCATGCTTAGTGTATCACACAGTTTTGGCTTTTTTATGTAAACAGCAATAAATATCATACGTACTCCAACTTGATCATAAAGTTGACTTGGAAACACACTAGAGAACAAAAGGCAGGCAAGAGGTGCCACAAATCAATATAAAATGTATGGAATGTTTTTAATATCCTGATTAAAAAGTCTGTATGAATCTAGTTGTGTAGATTTGAGTGACTCACAGCTGCTTGATTTTATGGATACCCAATTTACGCTTGAGGGATTTACACTGACATGAAGATGTACAGTACTGTGCAAAAGTGTTAGGCACATGCAAATAAGTGTTGTAGCACAAAGATGCCTTCAATATAATGAAATCAAATGTTTCTACATTTGGAAAACATAAATACCGTAAAGAGCAGTAAACAGTAGTAAATGATACAAAGTCAATATTTGGTGTGAGAAAAAAAAATAGTAGTCTCTGGTAGAATTAGTGCAGTTTTATAAGGAAATGAGTTGTAAGTTTTATTGAGCATTGTTGCAGAACCAGACACGGTTCTTCTGGAGACTTTAACTGTCGCACTCACGCCTGATTTTTGCAGCAAAACCCAGCAGCCTTCATTGTGATTTTTGGCTGAAATGTGTCTCTTACATAAAATGCTGCTTTCTTTATTGACATACAAACATTTTTCTGTAACATTTCATTTTGAGCAGGAAAACTAATGTTTGGGAATCTAAAATGTTTTTTGTACTGACTCGATAATGTAGAAGTCATCAAATAAAAAATCTATAACAAAGTTTGTACTAAAAAAAAATAGAGTGCCTAAAACTTTTGCACAGTACTGTATATACGTGTTCAGAATTGTGTAATCACAGTACTGTTGTCGTGGCAATTTTATTATTTTTTTTACTATTTTTTGTGTTATTTTATTGTCATTCAGTAGGTTGCAGGCGTAAACCAGCATTAAAACAGTGTCCTGCGGGAAGTATAGCCACTGGAGTAGAATGATCTGGAAAATTCTCAGATAAAGAGAATTCACTATGCTATAAAAAAATCTGATTGGAACTTTAAACATGGTGTGTGTGTGAGGGTGTGTGTGTGTGTGGGTGTGCAGGTGTGTGTGTATGGGTGTGTGTATGCGTGTGGGTGTGTGAGTGTATGTTGGTGTGTTTGTGCTTGTGTGTGTGGGGCTTTTCAGGATTTACTCTGTTGCTTTACTTTACTAACAGTTACTTTACATTGAAGTAAAAACAACTTAGTTTGTTATGGCATGTGTGTGTGCATGTGTTATGTGTGCAGCATGCTGGAATATGACACAGAGAACATGAACTCAGAGGAGATCTACAGCTCTCTGAGAGGAGTCACTGAAGCCATTCAGAGCTTCAGCTTCCGCAGCCAGGAGGACAGCTATGAGCCAATCAAACGCGACACCAAGAAAGACGACGCGGTGAGTTTTACTTCACTTTGTAGTGAACAAAGTGGGCGGAACTTTACTGCCACTCCCACAGCGTTGGTTATTTTGTATCTCTCCAGATGTACTTCCTTCAAAAATGCATCTGGCTAAATAATTCTGAAGAAAAAAAATAATCTTAATGTTCTCATATACTGTATGGCCAAAAGTTTGTGGACACATGACCATCACACCCATATGTGGGCTGTGCCTAAACTAAAATTCCCACAAAGTTGAACGCACCCAATTATCTAGAATGTCTTTGTATGCTGTAATTTAAAGATTTACATTCACTGGAACTATGGAGCCCAAACATGTTCCAACATGACATTGCCCCCATGCACAAAGAAAATGGGGTTTGTGTCAAGGTTTGTATGGAAGAACTCGAGGGGTTTGTGCAGAACCCTGAGCTCAACCCCACTGAACACCTTTGAGATGAATTGGAACATCAACTGCACCTCAGGCCTCCTCACCCAACATCAGTGCCTGACCTCTCTAATTCTCTTAGGCTGAATAAGCACAAAACCCCACAGCCACACTCCAAAATCTAGTGGAAAGCCTTCCCAGAAGAGTGGAGGCTGTTACAGTAGCAAAGGGGGGACCAACTTTGGAAAGGGATATTCAGCAAGCACATGAAGGAGAAGCCTTTATTTGTCATGTATACACTGCAGCATAACAAAATATTTTTTTTTACATATCCCATTTAGGGTTAGAGCACAGGGTCAGTCAGGATACAGTACGGTGTCCCTGGAGCAGAGTGGGTTAAGGCCCCAAAAGTAGCAGCATGGCACAGTTGGGGCTTGAACCCCCACCCATTTGAGCACTATACCAGATAACCTTAACCATTGAGCCACCACTGCCCCGTATGGGGGGTGTGTGGGGGTGGACATAGTTTTGTCAGTATAGTGTATATAAATGCAGTACATTGAATTTCTTTTCTTTGCATGTCCCAGCTTGTTATGACGCTGGACTCAGACCACAGGGTCGGACGTGATACAGCAGCCCTGGAGCAGAGAGAGTTAAGGGCCTTGCTCAAGGGCACAACAGTGGCAGCATGGCGGTGCCAGGGCTTGACCTCATGACCTTATGATCATTCAAAGTGATATATCAAAACAATATTATTCTAGTGGTTTTCAACATGCATGCACGTGCAAATATAGTGCGTAGAAATGTTCTTGTCTGTTTAATGACATAGCTGTGAAACTTCCATATCCTATCAAATGTAGATTTTCTTTCAAAACAGTATCTTGTATTTCATGGTGTGTGCCTCACACAGAGTGCCGTAGCGTCCTGCGCTGCAGACCCCCGGCTAGGTACAGACGTGATGGAGGGGGGCCGAACGGCTCTGGACAACAAGACATCGTTACTGAACACACCGTCCCCTCGCTCTTTCCTGGGGCCGAGGACACGCGAATACAATCCCTATAACTACACAGACTCCATCAGCACTTACGATAAAGCTGCTCTAAAAGAGGCGGTGTTCGACGATGATGTGGAACAGCTCCGTGATGGTAACGCATTCGTTTATTTGTTTGTTTTTTTGTTTGTTTATTGCTGTTGACATTTGTTACTGTATAGAGGATATGCATTGACGTCACTTTCCCACCTGAACACGCCCCTGAGTGTTAAAACATCCAGCGAAATGGCTGGTTTTAATAGAGGAAGCTGCGAAAACGCTTGTATATCTAGCGATTATCAGCTAAAATTAAAGGCAGTTGGACTCGACAGTGACCCTTACAACTTGCCCAAGAACCTGTGGTCCATGAACGTTGGCATGTGGCCAGAAACCGGTTTCCCCGACATTTATATGTACCTTATTTTCAGCAAAGCCTGAATGCATACAAAAGCCTTGACGTGTGGTCCTACTTAAAGGTGGGATTTGTTGGAGAAATTAAAGTGATAAGAACACCAATAAACATTCTGATTGTATGTACAAATATTTTTATTTTATTCTATAATTTTATCTGGTAAACCATAAGCTAGCTAGTCCTAGTTTGTTTGTAGCGAACACTGCTTCCACTTACTAACATTATATATTTATGAAGGTAAAACACAATCAGAGAATGAATGAGCCTCCATTATTCATCAATGGAAACAGGCAGCGTTTAAAAAGAAATATGTAGCGAATTATTCATCATTGTACATGAATACCACACGCCAAAAGAACTTACACATACACTGCTCCACTTAGTAAAAAAGGACTGAATGGTTTTTTGGCACTCTGTAAAAAGATAGCTCTGAACTCTTGTTGAATCTGTTAGCACATCGCTCTCACAGCAGCTTTTTCCCATTTGAGATGTGTTTTTCTGTGATTTCACGGAATTCACGCTGTACACTAATGCTGCCGCTCAGTCTTTTTGCCACTCAGTGGGCGTGAACAAGGTGAGTTCCACGCCTACCGTGACATCACGTGCGTACCCTCTATAACATGCAGTGTTCTCAGTTTTCTTGGTTCTTCTTTAGGTCGTCGTCAAGAGTTTGGTGAAAACAAAATCATGGCTCCCAAAAGTTATTCTGCAGGTAATAGTTTTTTTTTTCAATTTCTTGTGGCATTAAACAAGCAGATCAATTATATCTGAGTGTAGTCTCACATTATTCCTTTTCTGCCATCTGCCAGGCCCTGTGCAGCACCTGGAGCTGGTTGGTGACCTCCTGAAGGAGCTGTCCAATCACAGCGAGCGTGTGGAGGAGAGGCGGGCCGCCCTGTTGGAGCTGTTGAAGGTGACCCGTGACGACAGTGTGGCCGTATGGGAGGAGCATTTTAAAACCATGCTGCTGCTGCTCCTGGAGACACTGGGGGACAAAGATGTGAGTGATCCACTTTACAGCTCCTTGTGCGTGTCAGTATATAGCACTCACAGCGAAGCAGAATGTGGAAAGAGCAACGTATGAACAGCACTGTGACCTGCCAACCTTCACACATTTTGCGTATGTGCTTCACATTTTAACGTCGGAGTATGCTCATACGAGTTATCACTCAGATATATGCCAATAGAGCAGTAGTATTTTCCCCGCCCAATGACACGGGCAGGTGTGTCAGTTAGCATACGAATGACACCCGTGGAAGCTCTGCCCCTTCCACCATCTTATTTTAATGGTGCATTCATGTAATGTTGGAAATACCATATATACACCAGTTCAATGCACATGATCGCCACCACAAGGTCGTAATTACGAGTGGGAAAATACAGATTTTCTTTGAGTTTCTGAGTTGGGGGCGTGTCAGTAACGAAAACGTATAATGAATGGATGCACCGTCTGTAGTTGATGGTAAATTTGTCGAAATTGAATGTTTACAATAAAACAAGCTTACTGCCTGCACAAAATGGAATAGCATTGTATAATTACGATGTAATGTGTAACGATAAAGTTTGTACTGGCTTCGTAAATTGATTAAAGACATAAAAAACACACCTGATGTGTCTACATCTTCAAGAAGTAGAGTTAAAAACCTTACTGTATTTTTTTGTAGTTGATTTAAGAAAAGGTACACCTCCGACTTAAACGCACCCGATGTCGTAATTATGCCTTCCCAACTCGTAAATACGAATTCCCAGAAGGACTTGAATGCACAGTTAGTAATGTTTCAGTTTTCCCGTTTTAAAGATACACTGATGCGGCATCAAGGTAAGTGGACAATGTATTCAGTTTGTCAATGGGAAATAAAATCCAGCGAACATATTTGAACAAATACAGTATGTTATATAAATAAACTTTAATGAAGTGCCACATCTAACACTGCAAATCATTTTAATGGTAATTAAAAAGTAAACAGAAACACTCCAACGTCAATCAGCAGGCCCGTCAAACAGATCAGCAGTGTAAAACATTGTCATTGTGGAATTATATCACTATATTACCCACTTTAAACAGTCTCGGGTAGCGCACTAAACTAAGGTTTTTGGATCAGGAGTGGGAGTGTGTGGATCCATGTCTAATGTCCATTTTTGCTGTTTTCCTGCTCAGCACACCATCCGGGCGCTGGCGCTGCGTGTTCTGAAAGAGATCCTGCGAAGTCAACCCGCACGCTTCAGGAACTATGCAGAACTGACCATTATGAAAACACTGGAGGCGCACAAAGACTGCCACAAAGAGGTCAGACACAAGTGGGGTCAAAAAACCTTTTCCGCTACTGTTGCCTGAGGTGGAAAAGTCTGCATATCAGTAAAGTAGTATCAGTAATTTACATTTACATTACATTTATTCATTTAGCAGACGCTTTTATTCAAAGCGATTTACTAATGAGAAAACACAAGCAAAGCGATATATCAAGCAGAGAACATCACAAGTAGTGCTACTATACAAGATCCGTTAATTGAGTTCCAGAAGAAGCAAAGTGCGCAGAGTAGAGGTGTAAGTGCCAAAGTAAATCAATTAATTAATTAATTAATGTATTTATTTATTTTTAGTTTATTTTTTATGAGTTGGTTAGGTGTTCATGGAAGAGGTGGGTCTTTAGCTGTTTTATGAAGATGGTGAGAGATTCTGCGGTCCGGTTTGAGGTTGGAAGTTCATTCCACCACTGAGGAACAGTTATTTTGGATGTTCTTGAAAGGGACCTTGAGCCACGCTGAGTAGGTAGTACTAAGCGTCGGTCGTTGATTGATCGCAGATTGCGTGAGGGAGCGTAAGCCTTCAGGAGAGTGTTGAGGTAGGAGGGTACTGTTCCAGACAAGGTCTTGTAGGTGAGCATCAAGGCCTTGAATTTGATGCGGGCGGCTACAGGAAGCCAATGGAGGGAGATGAAGAGGGGTGTGACGTGGGTTCTCTTGGGCTGGTTGAAGACGAGGCGTGCTGCTGCATTCTGAATCATCTGAAGGGGTTTGATGGAGCTGGCCGGGAGGCCTGAGAGTAATGAGTTGCAGTAGTCCAGTTTGGAGATAACAAGAGCCTGGACTAGTAGCTGTGTAGCCTGTTCGGTGAGGTAGGGTCTGATTTTCTTGATGTTGTACGGGATGAACCTACAGGACCGTGCAGTTGTTGAAATGTACTGCACACTGCATCATTTTACTGCACACTAAAGAGTGCAGTAAAGTGATGTGAATGCAAGTATGCATTGTAGTCTCTCCATTGGGAACAGCGAACACGTCGTATTTCTTATGGCAATTTTTGTTTGTTTATTTTTACCCGCTGCGAAGTTCCTGGATGGAAACTTGCCTACAGTCACTCTTCTTACACAGCAGCGCAATAACATTGAGATGCGCATTGCCATCGGAGATATCAGTCATGTTAACATTTACTGATTCAGGATTAGGGTTAGCAGTTGAGAGGATAAGTGCCTTCTTCAAAGCCAAGTTACCACTGCCCTGGTTATCATATAGTAACTCTTGTACTGCCAGTATGAAGAATTAGACGTACACTTCCTTTAGCATCGCACTGTGTTTTTGTCTGCCGTTAAGGTGGTGCGTGCCGCAGAGGAGGCCGCCTCCACCCTGGCTTCCTCCATCCACCCGGAGCAGTGCATTAAGGTGCTGTGTCCCATCGTACAGACTGCAGACTACCCCATCGACCTGGCCGCCATCAAAATGCAGACCAAGGTCATCGAGCGCATTCCGGAGGACTCCCTTTATCAGCTGCTGCCTGACATCATCCCCGGTCTACTACAGGTACGCACATATAAAACACACTTACTCACTGTGTACAAACGCACGTCCACATAGTCATTAACACACATGATATACACCTGGTACACTCAGCTCTTACAGGTAAACCCAGGAACAGTACAGTAATAAAGAAAGCCATTGCAGGTTCTCGCAGCCATTAACACACAGTTAGACGCCACACACGTACCTTCAAATGAGATTGTTGTGTCCCGTTGCTTGTACGTGTCACTGTCAACGCTGTGTGTTTGTGTTTAAGGGTTATGATAACACTGAGAGCAGCGTGCGGAAAGCCAGTGTCTTCTGCCTTGTGGCAATTTATTCTGTGATTGGAGAAGGGTTGAAGCCTCATCTTGCCCAACTGACAGGCAGCAAGGTAAATGGATAGAAGGATGGATGGATGTATGGATGAACTGATTCTCATGGGGAAATTTGTGTGCTAGAACCGCAAAGACATTGATGTACAAGACGAAGTTATACATTCAACACGTATGTTATTATATTGGCAATATACTACACTGCTATTAGACTATTTATTAGTTTTTTTTTAAGGCTTTCCATTCTCTCATTCATATACTGTATCATTGTTTTAGTCTTTTTTAATTTGTCATTTTTTAAAATTGTCCATCACATTACAGTTTGCAGAAAAGAAACTCTTTTCTTCTTCAGTCTGCATTTTCTACTACTGATTTGTAGAGTAGTATGGGAAAACTCTGGCAACCTTGGGGATGCAAATATTTTAATTATCTGAGCAATGGATGGGAAGGCCAGAAAATTTCCTTTAAGCACATGCATAATCCATCTTTGAATACGCAAAAAAGTCACCAACTGAGAGTGTATGCATTGTTATTATTAGCATGACAAATCTTCAATACTATCTTCATCTTGTCCTCTGACAGATGAAACTGCTGAACCTCTACATCAAGCGAGCCCAAACTACCAACAGCAACAGCAGCAGCTCCTCTGACATCTCCTCCTACAGCTAAACCAACCAATCACCTTCTAAACCAATCCGAACCTCGCTCCCAGTCCAGTTTTACTGAAACGACTCGGTTTCTTCAGAACAGCCCAACCCACAATCTGAGGTCTTCTTTTAATTAAAGGACAGTGGTTTTGATCGAATTGAATCCTTCATTAAACCCAAAACAACAATAATTATATAAAAAGACCTGTATTTAGAAATGTGACTTGTTGCTTGTTCGGTTTTGGGTCCACGTTCCAGTATGTGATGACTGAAACGGCTTGTATTGCCGTACTCCTGAATGTGTGTATATCAAACATTAATGAGAGCAGTTGTGCCTCAGTCCAGTGGACCTGTTTGTCTGTATTCTCTTATAGGGCAATCTATTTCTATTAAAGGAATACTCTTGCTTTTTTTTTTCTTTTTTTTTTATAAATCTCATTACCACATCTGCAGTGTATGTGTAATGACCATGGACAACAATTTAGAAAATTGCCCTTTACTGAGAAAAGAACAGAAAATCTGTTCATATATTACTTGCTTAAAATGAAAGTCTAGTCTTTTTTTGCAGACCAATGCTTAGAGCACGTTTATGAATTTATAAGTCAAACGTTTTGAAGCTTTAAATCTGTCCAATTCAGCCTTTCAGAAACAGAACTAGTTTTTTTTGAGGGAAGAATTTGTTGGTATGTGATGTAGTTACTGTAACTCTAGGGAAACATGGAAGTACCTCACTGGCACAAAATTATAAGTGAAGTATCTGAAGGATACTTTTTACTGTATTGCTTCACTGATTGAACGTAGGGTAACACTACATAAGAACATTTTTATGTTAAAATGTTTATTTCTGTACTATCCTAACATGTTCATTGTTAGAGTCTACTGTTTGGAGTTTCAAATTCCTGTTATATAGACTTATATATAGATATATATCTATATATCTTAAACATTAATTCACTGCACCAACATCTGCCCCAAAGACTTTTATTATAAGTCTGAATTTTTCTCAGTACATGCAAATGTGCAGGAAAACTTCAGTGTTTGGACCACCACAGAGAAAGGAGCTTCTCAGTAAAGGGAAGCGTACAGGGAAACTTTAGTTCTTGGACCCCTACCAAGAAAATGTCTTCTGTGATTACACATACGCTATAGATTTGATGTACAGAAATTAGATTGAAAATTTCTGGAGTATTCCTTAAAACACTTTTTTTTTAAAAACATTATTCCGTCGGTGCAGAGGAAAAACGACGTTCACTAGCTGGTTGCGTTTTAAAATCATTCGGGCGTAAAATTCAAGTAGCGACATTCGCGATCGGCGAACGAAGACTGACCAATCAGCTGCTGTATTATTGTTCGCTTGCGTCAACAATTCAGTGACGGACGTTTTATGTCTTATAAATGTAAGGTCGAGTTGAACGTTCATTCCTATGTAGGTGTAGTAAGACATCTTTATCACTGCTGCCTCTAATTTCTGGAAAATTCTGTTGCATGCTAATCATTTGGACCTACAGAAAATTCTCTTCTTGGGGGGGCATGTAATGCTAAATATGCAAGAACAGAGATTGTATTTGTACAGTAATTGTCCTTTTTGTCCATTAAGAAGGGAAAAAAAGATGAAGGATAAATGTATCACTGGTTCATTCTGTTAAAAACAACAACAACAACAACAACAAAAAACCCCGAACATGTATAGAAGATTTGACTGAGCATTTCGTGTTATACCTGAATTTGCTTGACGATCATTTAGCTAGTTCAGTGACTTCCATGAGGAAGTCTGCTTAGAATAATATAGAAATTTTATTGCCTTTGGGTTCGATTTTGAAGACCAAGAAAAGAAATTTAAAAGGACTGTGGATGTCAGATATGCTCAATTTGAAGCAAACCTCTTCATCAGTGAACCTTCATCTCAATGATGTTCATAGACCCAAAGTAAACGTTCAGCTAACTGAGCTTAACATTGGCCATTTTCAGATTACAATACCGCTATGAAATGACACTTCGTATGATAAGTACTCGCTCTAATACTTATAAGTTTAGTGCAAATCTCAATTTTATTTCGAGCAATAATTCTAAACTGATCCAAATTGGATTCACTTTTAGCCAAACCACTTATCCAATTTTTTGGTTGTGGGAACGTCTGTGTGCCTGTATGGCCTTTTAAAGTTCTTCCTTACACAAAGCTGCTGTTAATTGAACCCTGGCTCTTTAGCTATTACACTTTGTGCTCTTGAATGCTGAATGTTGACCGTGTGTTGATTTGTTACCTAGCTATTAGGTCATGTACTAATGTTCATAAAACATTTTCGGTATGTTTTTAGGCACTTCAGTTGTACAGCTGGGGACTGAAGATGTCTCCCCAGCAGTGGACTCACTGAATCGTAAAAAGTCAGCAACAATTTTCCCTGGATGTGTATTCTGTCTTTGTGTCAGTATGAAACTGGATGAGAAACATTTTACATCTAGGTTACAGTCATCCAGGTTACATCTAATGTCTTGTGGTAAGTCAATATATATATATATATATATATATATATATATATATATATATATATATATATATATATATATATATATATATATTTGACTTACTACAATATATATAGTTGTCTAGAGCATTGGTTCTCGAAGTGGGTCCAGGTGGCTCTGATTTATTCATTTAGTTAGGACGGTGAAAATCATAAATCCACTTTTATTTTTATTATTATTATTACTATATTGTTCCTAAGTTCCTATAATTGTTATAATGCTCCATACCTCTCATACATTAAAAACAATACCTCCACTACTCATTAAAATAATGAGGTTAATATTTGAATTAGTTTGTTTATGCTCATACATCAGTGCTGAGGGGTCTGAGAATTTATTTTATAATTAACGGAGTCCCTGGCTGCAAAAAGTTTGAGAACCCCTGGTCTAGACTTAACACAACATGACAGATACTAAGAACAATTTATTAGTATTAAGTCAGAAAACATTAAAACAACCTCACTGCAAAAAAAAAAACAAAAAACAAAAAAAACAGTATCTATGCAAGTGAATAAAGGCAAATTCATTTAATCTAATACAGTATGTATAATTATGAGATTAGTATATAGCAAAAAAAAGAAAGAAAAAGATCTCCAAACCCATTTCTAGAGCTCTTTTACTAATGAACTACTAATTTCAAGCTTGAAATGGTCTTTTTTTTTAAAAAAGTAAAAAAAATCAGTGGATACTTTGGCTCTTTTCTTGAAATAAAGCAAAATTATCCACTCATTGTCCATTTCAAACCTAAAATTAGTGTCTGAAACCACCTACATTGCGGAATTTGCCTATATTCATGATATTTCTACTTGCTTAGGTATTGTGTGACGTTTTAGCAGTGTTTTAATCGACCATCCTGAAGAGTTCTTCCTGCATGCACCTAAAAGCATGCGTGTTTTAGCAGTCGCTTTCACAATCTCACATTCTGGATCCGATCTCTTCTGGTGTAAACACAGTACTGTAATGATGTAATGCAGTAAGCAGCGTCATACTGTAGCTGACTGAGTAATGATCCTGGTTGTGTGTATACTGTAGATATGTTTACATGGATACTTACTAGGGCCTAAGGCTTCGGTTAGAAATGTCTAGAGGGTCCCAATGCTTTATACGTTCCCTCACCTTACTCTTCACTACTACTACTACAGAAAAGCACCTCTTCTCTTATATCCAACTATGTTCACTTACGCTGCAAATGTTGGGGTTTTTTTGGTGTGTGTGCGTGTGTGTGTGTGTGTGTGTGTGTGTATGTGTGTGTGAGGGAAAAGCCAGTGTTTTAAAGGACTGTTACAACGGCAGCCAGTACAATGCTTTTGCTGACGTATTGAAATATTAGCCGACACGCCTCCTATCGCTTTACTGTGCATGCCTTTCGTTTAGCTGCTCTTATTTAATATCCATATCTGTATTTATGTGTTTTATTTCGTGTGCGTTCCAACAACTGTACATAAAAGACCTGTTGTTTTTTTTTTGTTTTGTTTTTTAATTAAACTTCCACCTGTGATAGTTTCTGTAAACACCATTTGCTCTAGATAAAGCAAAACCTCTGACTTTTCCACCTCAGTCTCTGTCTCCTTCTTAAAATATATTGCATGTGTCGAGTTTTGATGCAGTGTATTTCAAATACATTTTATATAAAGAACTGTTTCTGTTCAAAAATCCAATTGGAGTCACATGTGAAACCGTTGTAAAATCACGCTTCGTCAGTGAATAATTGAATTCTGTGTTAAATCAATAAAACGGTTACACTTAAGCCATTGTTCTGTCCATGGAATACCTTCCTTTTTGGGCATTATGTTGCTTAGCAACCAAAGCTTACTGTTAACAGACTACATTGTGTGGCAGAAAAATTGTTTATTGCAATGATGATTAATAATGATTTATTTATCAAATTCTGGATTTGATCATATTGATTTATTTAGTATTGAATACAAACAACAACCTTTTTGTCCTATTACAGTTAGTGTTTGAATTTTAAAAAGCTCTTATGTCACCTTCAAACCTACCGAAAGCTCTGTTTTGTGTACAGTCTTCTGAATTTTCTAGATTAGTAAATACTTTTGAATCTAAGGTCAGAGTTTTCGATTTGAGACGCAGCTCATAACAGCAATCAAGACGACGGCGGAACGTTTTAAGAGCGACAGAGCTCGTCATCGCTGTGCATAAAAACGCTACACATTATTCACTTGGACTTGACGGACGGATGTTTTAACTCTGAAGTGCCACATAGTGAATGTTGGGCTGCTTGTGCATACTCATGTATAAACCAGGCTTGTGTGCTTCGCGTCGGGGCGAATCACACCACCTCATGGGGATTCTTTTCATATAACAACACAACATTTCCCACTAAACTGCTAAGTCAGTGCGTACGGCTGTACTAGATCTCCACTATACCGTGTCATTGCTGTTTAGGTATTCTATTTAATGTGCATTGCGCGGTTTGGGACACAGCCTTAAATTCTGTTTAAATGTGTGTGAGTAGGGCAAAATCGTACATGCTGCTATACTAATCACAGCAGGGTGTACACAGTCTTTTAATCTTTCAAATACAACATGAGGCAAATTCAGAGCAAGATAACGGCAAATTAAAATCTTATTTCAGAATGTTTCTTCCTTCAGTCCAAAGTCATCTAATATCAGTGCGCTTACGCACTTCATTCTGCTTTGTTCCATTCGTTCTACCTGTCTCTTATTTGATCTGTCAGTCATTGGGCCGAGTGGACTCGTGTGCCGGCTTGCAGCTGATTTCATCAGGGAAGGTTACATGGAGGAGGAAGTGTTTTAGACCTTCCGAGCCTCTGACTGACATCACAGCCTGAGGCAGGAGAGAGCTCATCACATCACCCAGCTCCACCCAGCTTCACGAACACTCTCCATTCTCTCTCCATTCTCTCCTCCGCTCACTAATGAGCTCGAACAAGCTGTGTGGCACTTTATTTATTTATTTATTTATTTGATAATGACCTTTCCCACAAAAATGGTGCACGCATGTGACTTCTAGATGGAGTCTGCTCCCAGTGCATGTGATACACAAGCGTTGGACACTTAAGTTGAAACAAAAGACACTTTGAGACTGAAGTATAATGAGCATTTTCACCTTGACATTCACACATTAATCATAATCCCATTTCCACTGAATATAGCTGACGTTTTGGTAAATGAATCTAGTTATTGACCAACATTATTGGACCTGAAATTAATATACTGTATTAAGTAAGGAGTAAGATATGACAGGGTGTGCTGTGATAGGAAAATAATCAACATTTGAAACTGTGCTTTATTTCACAGCAAGTTGCCAATGATTCCAATTATTAATGAACAACATGGCATATTTTTTTATCCATTTGTAGATGAATTGAACATTGTGGTTTGTAAGACCACCAAGTCACGTTGGTTCCTGTTATCAAATTCCTGTTATCAAAGCAGGTATAACCAGTCCCTCCACGATTTTGTGATCGCAGAAATGAACGAAAAATCAGGCACATTCCACAATCAGAGGAGTTTGCAATTTTTCAAAATTACTGCAGATTTTCTGAAGATTTGGGCCAAGACATGTCATGTGACATCATCACAACCCGCATTCAGCCAAAGCCCTCTTCGATTCTCTTCCGTCAAACATGAGTACAGCTAAAAGGTCTCATTTACTAACAAACCATTACTACGAAAGACAATTTCGTGCAATTGGACTTTCACCATTTCAAGTAGTTTTCCACCAAAAAAAGCACAAAAACCTTCACAAGTTGCATCGCAAATTTTGAAATAAGCCACAGCAAAATAGAGCGTTTCACACCAGACTTCTTTGTGAACGAAGCTCAATACAAAGCAGGATTTGCTAAAAACTTGATTCCCAAGCATGGATCATGACCAGCTGTTCATGACCCAGCTTCATATCCAGAAGACGGAAATATCGCACTTTATATTTTGTGAACGTCTGCCAATCGCCTTTCCGAATGAGATTCCACGACTAATGCGACTAAAGTTACCGATTGTACTCACAGAGACCAGAGTTATGTCGTTGTTTTTATTTTTAACCTGAAAACGTCTTTATTACGCACAATACAGTGAGGTGATTGTCTTTTTGAAAACTGTGTACGTTTTGTGCGAATCATTTTACATCAGAATGCTTTGTGAACGCGCTTGTGAGTAGATTCCACGGCTAATGTTGTTGCTGTAGTATCTGAAAGCACGAGCTGTTCTCTTCCGGAAAGGGGGCGGGGAGCAGCAGCTCATTTGCATTTAAATAGACACACACCAAAACAGCGTTGTTTTTTTCTGCCACCCAAAAAAGGGCATTTACAATATGGTGTTAATGATCTGTGGGATATATTGAGCTGAAACGTCACAGACACTTTCTGGGGACACCTGAGACTAATATTACATCTTGTAAAAAGGCTTAAAATATGTCTCCTTTAATATTCAGAGTATTACCATGTGTAAAGAATTTCATGGTACAGAGAACTCATAGAAATATGGATCTAACTCAAGTTTTTCCTGCATATAAAAGTTCAGTGTATGTTAATAGGATTTTGAAGGACACAAGGTGTCTCGAAAGCAGACTTCACCATCACCTGATCCAACAGAAGTGCGGTCCGATAAATGTTAATGAAATGCCCTTTCACGTCCAAAATCTGAAGCAGCTTGTCAATCAAACACACTTTTTTATGACATTTGATTAGATGAAAATAGTCACGGACGAGAAGCTTGCACGGATATCGTGTTCATGCAGTTCCGAAAACTATCAGCAGGGGGAGTGAGAGAGCTGAGAATGAAGCAAACCGTTCAGATCACTCTCGACCTTGACACATACTACACAATTTAATAGATAAATCAAATATTTAGAGCATAGTATTTATTAATGCAGTGAGTATAATCGTGATATAATGCACATGATCTGGATTACTACAAGGTTATAGTAGTGAGATCACCTGCATGAGAAACTGATGTGGAGAAATTCCATGCAAATGTACAGCTAATAATAATAATAATAATAATAATAATAATAATTCACAAATAGTTAGTGAAGTGTTTACAAAAAATATTTCTACTCATATGGAGTGACTAACTCCAATTCATATTTTGTCTTACATGACAAAATATAGTTCATATAGTTCATAGATTAAATCTTTTGAATGCGATTAAAATATTGTTTAAGTCGATCCATCTATCCATACCACTTATCCTTCAAGGTCATGGGGAGCCTGTAGCCTATCCCAGGGAACTCGAGGCACGAGGTGGAGGACACCCTGGACCAAGTGCCAACCCATCACAGGTCACAATCACACACACATTCACTCACTATGATGAATATGGAAATGCCAATCAGCCCACAACATGTTTTTGGACCAAGGGAGGGAGCTGGCGTACCCGGAGGAAACCCCCAAAGCACAGGGAGAAGATATAAACTCTGTGCACACCGGGCAGAGGCGGGATTTGAACTCCCAACCCCAGAGGTGCGAGGCAATCATGCTAACCACTAAACCACCGTGCTCCCTATTTAAGTTGATCAGAAACCTACATAGTCCTAACCTATTAGTCCTAATCCCAGTCACATCATAATGCTGATAAACTGCTTATTTTTGAATACTGCTGTGCATTCTGACTGAAAGGTCACATTTCTGACTTTGTAAAAGTCCCATCATTAAAGTGTAATGCGAGTAGGCATAAGAGCAGACAAGTCTTGCCTAGACAAGCCCAGTGCAGGAAAGAATTAGTCCAAGCTCAGGCCTGGTGATATCAAACTATCCTGACTGGGCCTTTCAGAATCAGTGAACAACTCTAGATAATATATTGTTAACTCCTGATCTACAGTAGAACACTGTAAAACATGCTAACTTTGCTGAAAAGCTGCATGAGCAACATGTAATGGATCCCTACAAAACAGAAACACAGTCAGACAGACAGGTGAGTGAGATGGTGGTACAGTAGGTAAAAAATGGTAAAACTTATATAGCGCTATTTTCCAAAGCTCTTTACACTGTGTCTCATTCACACACACCCCCCCCCCCCACTGGTAGCAGAACTGCCATGCAAGGCACTAACTTGCCATCAGGAGCAACTTGGGGTTCACTGTCTTGCCCAAGGACACTTCAGCATGTGGAGTCATGTGGGCCGGGAATCAAACCGCCAACCCTACGATTAGTGGACAACCCGCTCTACCACCTGAGCCACAGCCGCCCAGTAGTAGTGTTATTTCCTCATAGCTCCCGGGTCCCCGGGACTTTTGGTTACTGTCTTCCCAAAAAGATGCCTCTAGGTGGATTAGCTGCACTAGAATTACCCCCAGGTTTTAATGTGTGTATGCATGGTGCCTTGTGAGTAGCCAGTCCACATACTAGCATGTTTTTAGAAGGAAACAAGAGAACCCGGAGGAAACCCAATGTGTGCCCAAGCTCAGGATCAAACCGGGAACCATAGAGCTGTGAAGCAGCAACGAAACTTGCTGCGCAGGGTCGCAGGGGAGCCTGGACTCTATCCCAGGGAACTCTCGGGACAAAGCAGAGGACACCAACCATTTCAGGGGTATACGGACAATTTGGAAACGCTACTCAACCTACAACTGGAGCCTCTCCCAGGGGACTTGGGGCACAAGGTTGGGGGTCAACCTATCGTAGGGCACAATCACACACACACACACAACCCTACATCAACAAACCATGTCTTTGGACTAGGGAGCTTTAGTGGTTAGCATGTATGCCTCGCACCTCCAGGGTTAGGGATTTGAATCCCACCTGTGTGTGTCGGAGTTTACGTGTTCTCCCTGTACTTCGGGGTTTCCCCCAGTTTCCTCCCCCAGTCTAAAGACATGCATTGTAGGCTGATTGGCATCTCAAAAATTGTCTGTGGTGTGTGTGTGTGTGTGTGTGTGCGATTGTGCCCTACAATGGGTTTACCCCCAACCTTGTGCCCCAAGTCTCCTGGGATAGGCTCCAGGCTCCCTGTGACCCTGTGCAGGATAAGCGGTACAGAATATGATTGGATGGATGGAATTTGTTAATGGTAAAGTTACTATTAATGCAAAATTTAATACCAAATATTAACATTAATGTCTAGCTGTTCTGCTCCTCATGTGTTTTAGAAAGCTTTTTAACCCTGCAGTATTTCATGAATAAAATTATGGCACCGTAATTGAGTGATAAAGGATGATTTGAGTGGTGATTGGATAAATGACTGTATTTATACATATGTCCTGACAAGTCATCATTGTTCCTCATCAGGAGTGAGTGTGTCATCTTCTTCACACAGTGTGTCATTGGGATAGAAAAGCATGAGCAATGAAGCTGAAAATGGCTGTGTGGCAGTTCCTTGAGATGTTGATTGCAAGAGTGATATGAGCCGCAACGCTGGGTGTTTTCCTCCGGCTGTCTCCACTGACACATGCATTTACATCACATCTATTAATTTACTGTAGAATTCTGGGTCATCAATCATTTGATTCCTAAAAATGACTCATTTAAAAGCTTGGTTTGAAAATCAGCTTTAGAATTGAAGCCCTGTAGGTCATTGCATTTATTGACACAGTGCTTGTTTGCGTCTTTCAGGAAGTGAAAGCCAAGTGAAAGCATCACATAATACTTGATGTGATGATGTTGCTTGCATAAGTATTCACCCCCTTGATCTTTTCTATATTTTGTGAAATTTAAATGGGCTTAAATGCCAGGAAACTACACAAACACAGTACTGGTGTAAACATTTAGTCCATAGTAAGTCACATACGTAACTAGTTGAATGGAATCCAACTTCGTGCAATTTAAATGTTTCAATGTTAATACACCTGTTTGTGGAAGGCCTCAAAGATTGCTAGGAAGCATACCAAGACAAACAGCTTCATAATACTTAAGCAATTATGACTTTTACATTAATATTTGTCAATAATTGTGTAAACTATGTTCTGTTTGACCTCTGTACCAGTGTTATTGTGAAGACATGTGAATTGTTTGCCCAGCAGGGGGTTCACACCTCTCCCTTTTCCTTTCCCATCGCCCTGCTCACCAGCAGCTAAACACAGTCGCTATACTCTACGCACAGAAACCCAACAGTGTCTTGACTAATCTTATAACAGGCTTGCGCCGATAAAAGAATTCATTTGTTTTTACTTATTGAAAATGTCTAAGTCGATTTCTGTTCTGCCGGTGGAATGGAATGCTAGTGTACTGAGAGAAAGGGTTACGCAAGAACCTATTCCTATAACTGCTGGGCCAGATGCTGCCTCAGTTGTAAGCCGCTTTGAATTAAATGTGTATGTATAATACAGTACAAACAAAGATGCTTTCAGTATATAATAATCAAAAATTTTATACAAAGTGCACTAAAGTGTAAAGCAAAAAAAAAATTCAATCCATATTTGGTTTCTTTATTTGATGATAATTACAGCATTAAATGAGTGTTGTTTTTAAGCAATGATATGACATGGTGTTTTGATTTCATTGTAATGTCATGCTGTCATAGGAAATAATGGTGTGATGCAGTCCAAGACAAAACAGAGTACAATTATCACCCAATAATAAGTGAATATTTTCCAATAACACCACCCTCTGAAATGTTTTATTCCTCTTATACGACAGCATTTCCAGCAATTAAAAATTGCACATAAAAAGGCAGCTTGTCATGTATCTGTCCGCTGTCATGAAGACTGCTGTGGTGGAAAAGTTAAAGGAACAGTTTTTTCACTGACTGTTAGGAAGCACTGACACTGGAGACTCCTTCCATCAATTACAGAAAACTTCACTATATCAGCATTTTTATTCACTAAATAACATTTCTTAACTCATTAGAGTGGTGGCTTGAGGATTAAGGGTTGCTGATCGGAAGGTTGGGGGTTCAAGCCCCAGCACCACAAAGCTGCCACTGTTGGGCCCTTGAGCAAGGCCCTTAACGCTCTCTGCTCTAGGGGTGCTGTATCATGACTGACCCTGTGCTCTGACGCCAACTTCCTAACAAGCTGGGATACACACACACAAAAAAAGAATTTCACTGTGCTGTAATGTATATGTGACAAATGAAGACTTCTTCTTCATTTATTATTGAGCTTAGATAAGTCCCTTTGCATGAGCTATTACTGTAGAAGTGTATGAGAACGAGCGCTTTGTTATAAACCTGGGATTTGGCTTGTAGTTGGCACTATTGTCAGAGTTGCTGAAATAGGAAATTAATCCACTCCTTCTGACCAATCAGAATCAAGGATTCAACAGCCGTGTGGGGAAAAATAATTATATGTGCATTGTGGCAGAGTAAGAAGGGTTTTAGTTCCATTTTACATTTACTGTTTCTTTCTTTCTTAACAGTATTTTCTTGCATTCATGAATAATTAGGGCAGGTTGGTTCTTTCGTGTTACATTATTGTACCGCTTTATTAATCCTAACCCTAGAGGTACTTTTTTATTTTTTGGCTCATTGAAAGTTCATCCAAAGCTGCGAGCTCTATAAACTTTGTTGGCCTAAATCTGTAAGTATCGCTCCCCAGGCACCAATATTTATTTGTTTAATTTTAAAAGCGAGGCGCAGTGTTAATGCCGCAGGTATTAATGGGAGTCCAGTGCAGGTGTGTCGGCCGTCCTCGCCTCTCATTACGGCCCAATCTCTCTCTCCGGTGGCCACGTCTCATCTCCGGCACCGCATTCTCATCAATATTCACCCTGCTGTTGAAAATTAATTTTATTAAAGGCCCTTGGTTCCCTTGGCCAGGCCTGACTGTTTAAGCATCTTTTTAGCGTATGATTAGCGTGCATTTCCCAAACCTGGCCAGGAGTGGCGGCTGGGTCGGGGAGGTCGAGCCAGTGAAAGAGAACGACTTCATTGTGAGATGACTGCACCATAAATCATCGGGCCTTTTCTATAAATCACAGCAGATGGCGGGGAACGGGCGCGGGCCCGTGGGAGTCCTGCAGGCCCAGGGCATGCTGGGTACACCGGACTGCGGCAGACGCCGGCTGTGTAGGAGGTCAGAATGTGCACGGTGTTCCGTTTCTCCGCAGCAGAGGAAGGAAGACATCGTGCTGAGAGAGATGAGACGCAGACCTGGAGGTCTGAGAGATCCACCTCTCCATCTTGGCTCGCGTTTTTAACATACACTAATCGGCCTGATTAGTATGCATGCACTCAGCTCCCGCGGCCCATGTGAGGCCTGTCAGACTGACATTAAAATGTCTCATGTTGGGGGGACTGTGGGGGGCAAGCTGCCCGTCACATCATCCATTTTGATTATGAAGACATAATTGAGCTGAATGTGGGCTGTAATCCAGTCACAAGGCAGCGCAGACTCACACAAAGTGTCATTTTCTCAGTTGGGTTTAATTTACTGCTTCAATCTTTTGAAATGATTTTTTTCATCATTTTTGTTGGTTACTGTTCCAAATAATGATGACAAGAACTATGTATCTATGAGTGTTTTCAAAGTATTTGCACTCATAATGACACTGCTATTTTCACTTCCTTGGTGAAGAAATTTGCATTATAACTTGTGGAAGTCGTTAGTTTTACTGTGTAAGCATTTTAATTGGAGACTTTACATTTAAGCTTGAATGTAAAAATGTCACTTGTAGAGATTTGTTATAATTAATATATCGTTTACAGACACATTTTCCTCTCTGTCTCAAATTTTCAAATGTGGGCTTTTAATTTGTTTCCAGGATTGCAGACATTTAGCTTGCATCTAAAATTTTAAATGTTGGCCTTTAGCTTGTGTCTAAAAATTTTTTTAATGTAGAGCTTTAGCTTATACCGTAAAAACTCCAATTTAGACATTAGGGAAATACTTTTTATGAAGGCCATGTGTATAATGACTTATGAATGCATTCATAACATGTTATGACACACTTATAATGCATTTGACATGTTATAATTTTCTTCTGAAAATTTTTTTTCTACACTTTATAGCAATGGTTATAATACATTATAAATTATTAATTGCTATAGTCACCACTATATTATGTTAACCTTATACATTCCCTGTAACATACAATTATAATAAAATAACCTATGTCATTAAATATATTAAAATAACTATATTATAATGCATTGTGTGTGTGTGTGTGTGTGTATATATATATATATATATATATATATAAATATACACACACACACACACACACACACACACACACATATATATATATATATATATATATATATATATATATATATATATATATATATATATATATATATATATATATATTGCGTTATAATCCATGTTCAGAGTTCATTATGAAAAGATTTGCTATAACGTTTAGTGCATTTTCATAACTAATTACAACAATGTGTATAATATCTTATAGATGGATCATAACATGTTATGAATGATTTTGTACTTCATTTTAGTTATTAAAAGTGTTACCCAAATAAATTGGGTTTTTATATTTTCAATAGTCTTTGAATGTCTTTTAAATGAAGGCTTTTAGATTACCCCCCCCCCCCCCCCCCCGCCCCCCCCCGGGGCTCCAGTGCCCTTTAGATATTTACATTTCTTCAAACATCAACAAGACTGAGGGACTTATCTTGAAAAAATTATAATTGTTTTTTGTCTTTAGAGAAAGAATTCTGCATTATATTTATGTACATAAGGCAAAGCAGATATGTCCATTGACTCATTGTATCCCTGATATTTAAAACAGGCGGGTTCTTGTGTCACTGTCCCAGTTTGTGTTCTGTTCCTGTCTCACTGGACTAAATGTAATATTAAACCGAAGCCCTACTTTATCTGCCGCTTTTAAGTTGCACTTGGCAGTCGACCTTGTTTTTACAATCACCCGCGAGGCATGTTAAGACAAACTTGGCTTGAAAGAAGATTGTCTTACAGGTCAGTACTTTATGGATATGTTTTTCCTGATGTCTTTATGAGCTTTATGCATCCACCTGTTTCTGTAGCCTTAATGTTCACTACAGATCTCCTTTCTGACCACTAGGAAAGCCTGAAGTGGGTATTTAAGAGTGCATTTAATCTAAATCTACTTTTTATGATGTATTTAAGCAACAAATACGTTTTGACACTGGTTGTAAAAGTGTCTTGTAAAACTGATCCAAATCACAGCTCCCTCTGAATTTCACTTTCCTTTTACTGCAGAAACATCAGGAAAAGCAGTGGGTGGAATGGGTAAAAATAAGGGCTCAAATTCCTAATGTAATTAAAATGTGAATATATATATATATATATATATATATATATATATATATATATATATATATATATATATATATATATATATATATATATATATTCGTAGTGTATGAATGGGTGTGTGAGTGTGTATGTGTGATTGTGTGTCCTGCGATGGATTGGCACCCTGTCCAGGGTGTACCCCGCCTCGTGCCCGATGCGTCCTGGGATAGGCTCCAGGTTTCTCTGTGACCCTGAAAAGGATAAAGCGGTATAGAAGATGGATGGATGGATGGATGGATGGATGGATATATATATATATATATATATATATATATATATATATATATACACACACATATATATATATATATATATGTGTGTGTGTGTGTGTGTGTGTGTGTGTGTGTGTGTGTGTGTGAAGATTAACATTATTGCATCATTACATATAATTATGATAAAATAACCTAAAAACCAATTGTGTAAATGTGGCCCATAAAATTTGTTGTGTGTGTGTCTAAAATTATAATCTTCGGAACAAATTGTGGGTAATTTTAAACTGCTAAGCTGCCATTGCCCACATTTAAATATCCTCTAAATGATCGAGAACGTGCTCAAAAGACTGTTTACTGCTAAATTAATTAGCAAAAAGGGTCCAGATGCTCATACATGCTTCACGTCCAGCATCTCCACTAGAGGGTGTATTACTGCTGATTATTTAATAGTACTTTGAGTCTTCTTAGTGAGGGTCTGAAACAGCTGTAATCAGAGCCTGTTGCATTCCTGCAGTGCTGCACAAAAAAAAAAAACCCGCATTGTTCAATACTTGATTCTGATTGGTCAGAGATTAGTTCCAGCAGTAAGGTTTATATTAATGTGTTTCTATAGTAACAACTTACACAGGGACTTGTATGGTGAATGCTGTATAAAAAACTGAATTCAAACATCTGTAATTGTTGATATGGTGTAATTAAAAAAATTTTTTTGTAAGGAGACATTTAGCTAACATAATGGATGAAGTCTCCAGTGTCAGGAGTTTGAAACCGAGGTAAAGCTGCTGCTTTAGCCAAGGCAAGGCACGTTTATTTGTATAGCACAAATCATACAGAAAGCTCATTCAAAGTGCTTTACATAAATGAAAAGATAATAAAATGAAATAAAAAGATAAGAAAGAAATGAACTAGAATACATGAAATAGAACTGGTTGAAAAATGAAGTAAAAGTCATATTTAAAGTAGGATACTATCAATAAAGTGCAGCAGCAGTAAAGCATATGGCTTGGAAATATGGAAAAGTGCTCGCGATTGAGGAGTTAGTGTTTTCTGGTTTCTCGGTAATATGACAAATGCTTTGTGTTCTTTTTTTTTGTCATTTCAACTTTCTAGAGTGAGAAAAAGAGAGACTGGTGAGGAAGCGTACCTCACTTAACTAAATTGTTTCATGGACGTTCCACAACAGTAAAAACAACAGGCTGTGGGCAGTGGTTGCTCAGTGATTAAGACGTTGGACTACTGCTGCCACTGTTGGGCCCTTGAGCAAGGCCCTTAATCCTCAACTGCTCAGATGTATAAATGAGATAAATGTAAGTCGCTCTGAATAAGGGCATCTGCCAAATGCCATACAATGTAACTGTCCCAAAAGTCTCCATACATGGGGGAAATTAACACTTTTTAAACAAAATGTCTTCCAAAATGTTTCATA
Organism: Ictalurus punctatus; assembly: GCF_001660625.3. Lineage (NCBI taxonomy): Eukaryota > Metazoa > Chordata > Actinopteri > Siluriformes > Ictaluridae > Ictalurus > Ictalurus punctatus. The sequence continues at coordinate 23,506,324 of NC_030425.2, forward strand.
CGTTATAGTTTATATTATATATATTTTTTCTTTAAGAATACCTTTGACAAAAGAAGAACGTATTGAAATCATTCTCATGTAAGGGTAAACTAAATCAAATGTCACCCTTGTGGGCGAAGGAGCAGTGTCCTGGGCCCTCGCCACCCAGAGCACGTACTGGTACTACAGTGGTATCTGAAGAGAAATGGATGGAGAATGATGCTGATGAAATTATTGGTATTTATTGTTAGTGCCTGTTTCTACGTTCAATGTAGGATCAATGTACATTATGAAAGTAACCCAGCGCCGTCCAATGACGTTTGTGTACACAGCTGTATAAGGCAAATGAAATAAACAATTTGCACGTTTAATTCCTATTCTTTCTTATAGAGCATGTTTGATTGAGTTTACCCCTACGTGTTAATGAATACATTAACTAACAAACACGTACTAACGTACTTAAGGTGGTTGTTACTCACACATGAATTCACAAGTCTCACGTCATGGTTAAGCATAGTTAAGGTTCTTCATTAGTTTGTGATTAGTACATGCCTTAACTCATACTCAAGTATTAATTCAGGTATTAGTGCATGATTATGTATGTATTATTCATGTTTTTATAGTAATCATCATTATCTCATATTATATATGTTAAATGCACAAATTGATTGCTCAGTATCTTAAATATGAAAATGCTCAAAGACAGCTATTAAGTCTCAGGATGAAAATACAGATTACGGCAACACAGATTCACGCTGATTAATTTTAATCCAACACAATTTACAGTTCAGGAGAAATTACAATCCAAGTATGTAGGCTAAACCCTTTAAGCCCTAAATAGGCTTAAATGCCCAACAGTGACCCTCTTCTATTCCCTGAATTTGATTTTTACCACTAGAACTGAGCTCCGTCTGCATTTTATTAATTTATTAAATAAAAGCCTGGACCCAGGAACTGATTTGTGTGCCTGTTGTGGAATTGTTAGCTGCTCGGTGTGTTTCCTGCAGCACTGCACGTTTTGTCTGGAGTGAGTGTGAGTGGCCCAGCGTGATTGTGTTATTATTTAACAGCTGGGTGAAAGATGGCTTCCTCTGTGCTGGTGAATTTATGACGGCGTCTGAACCGGGGGCCCGCGGCCCCTCTGATCTGCTTTTAGTCCGGCGACCTATGACCTCAGGATCATTAGGGACAGGCTCGGACCGGCTGGGAGTGTATGCTGTTAATCAAGCGACGTATTTAATGCGGCCGAGGTCCCAGGCCAAAGCCCGCTCACATCTGGATGAAATTGCCACCTCTGGTAATTACGTGTGATTTCTTTTGTTTATTATTGTTTGTTTTGCCATCTATAAACATCGTTTAATACTCAAAGCTTGTAAATCGCCAGGGGATGTAACCGTAAATTCCTTTCATGTTTACGGGGAAATAAAAAAAAAAATAGTTGAAATTGTTACAATTCTGTCTTTTTTTTTTTTTTTTTTTTTTGCCAATAATACATGGATTTAAATCAGACTCAGGAGAACCTTTACTGCTTGAAAAGAAAAGGAGTGTCATTTGATGTTCAAGTTTCCTTTAGAAATTTGAGATATTTATATACACTGGGTCTGAATTTACCTCCTTGGTCTTAAGGAACATTATTGAATGTAGAAATTTCAATGGTTCTTTAGTGGTGTCTCCGGAGAACCCTTTGAGGTTTTATTTAGAACCTCACAACAGAGCGATTCTCTATCAGAAAACCTTCAGAAGCTAAAAACATTTAACTTTCCAAAGAATCCTTGAAGAACCTTGTTGTTCTATTATATTATTAATAGTCGTAAAATTTGGCACCTTGTACTCACATGGCTGTGAAATTTCAGCCAAAACCTTGACCTTGGAGATGCTGTGTGATTGGCAATGACTGACTTATTAAGTCTTTTTAAGTACTCCATATGTTTTTATTTCTTCCTTGAACTTGAATTTTCCCAACCATGTAAACATAATTCACTGTATTAGATTAACTTGTAATAATTTGTTCATATTTAAACCCTAGTTTTCCTACCATCTGAATCTGAATCGAGTCATTCAGATCTACTTAAAAAAAAAAAAACCCGTAGTGGGTTCTTTTGTTAAAATACACCTGTTTGCACAGTTCAGGACACGGCATTTTGTTTTACTAATCTGTTGTTGTATTTAACACAAATATGTATGAATTATTCAATTCAATTTTATTTGTATAGCACTTTTAACAATGAACATTATCACAAAGCAGCGTTACAGGAATATAAAAATTTAGGATAGAAATTTTACATTTATAAATGTATGGATTTATCCCTTGTGAGCAAGCCAGAGGTGGAGATGGCAAGGAAAAACTCCCTGAGATGATATGAGGAAGAAACCTTGAGAGGAACCAGACTCAAAAGGGAACCCATCCTCATCTGGGTGACAACGAATAGTGCGGATTATTATAAATAATTCCCTTCTATAACTGTGTACAACATGGTCAAAAAGTGCGATTGTGTAACCACTAATTCATCATACTTTTCACATGAAGTCTATTTTGTTGACGTTATCAATTGTTCATTGAGGCAGACGTGAGTGCAAAACTGTTTGTTGGAGTTGCAGTCCTAAAGCTACCGTAGCAAGTGTAGTCCTAAGCCATCGTAGCAAAACTGTTTATATCAATTGCAGCCATCTTCATGGTGTTTAAGTACCATCCTCAGTAATCTTACTAATCTTTGGCTGTCCATGTGGGGCCATTCTCAGCAACAACTATATAATCTACATGTATAATATTTATAGTAATTATAGTCTGTTATACCGCAGCACTGTTGAATTCTCGGCCAGAAGGTAGCAACAGTTGTTCCAGATGCAAGGCGTTATTACATTATTGTAACAGTTAGCATTTTTGAAGGCATCTCCACTTGAAGTGCTTTGTAACAGTAAATTTTCTGACACAGGAAAGTCTTCAAGATCGCCGAGTTGACGCTTTCCAATTGCTTGGTAACTTGACAAGCTGCACTGCATTGTCTTACTAACTTCAAGAGCGGAAAAACAGTTCGGATAGTGAAGGAAAAACCAACGACACGTAAATGAAAACTGAAAACTTTTGCGGATGTTATAAATTGTTAAATGTAACTATGAATAATTTTAAAAAGTGTGCCGTTTTGTTCATCCATACTCAATCATCAGTGGTGATTTAGCTGGCAATGTTCTACCGCGTAGCTTTCCTTGCTCCTTAGCACAGATTTATACAACAAAATTTATTAAATTACCTTTTGATAATGAACAGGTTTTTCATTTTTCTTTTTTTCTTTTCATTTTTGGATGATTTGCAGTAAGAATCTTTCATAACGTCGAATAGTGTGTGTTGATTTGGACAGTCATCCTGAATCCTCTTCTCATGGATCTCATTTAACAACATAATAATTGACTAATTACTTTAATTTCAGAATAATTTACTAATTTAACTAATTCAAAGATGTGGATTTGACCCTGATTTCTTTAATCATCATCATCATCGTTATCATTATCATTATCAGCAGCAGCAGCAGCAGCAGCAGCACAGTGTTTATTTCCTTTTTATTTGATTTGCATGTGAGGTGCTACAGCATTTTTTATGAGGAGTGAAATGAAAGAGAGGAAAAGAGAAAGAGAGAGAGAAAAAAAGCAGGATTATCAAAGTGAGAGAAAAGGAGAGTAGAAACAGGCTGTTCAGCACGATTCAGCACACATCAGGGATTGTGCACATCCGTGTATTCCTCTGGTAGATCACACTTAAAAGAGGAGCAGCCCCATTAGCCTCTCTGTCTTCCTCTCTCACTCTCTTTCTCTCGTCTTTTACTCCTCTGTTCCCGTCCAGCTGGCTCGGCACCAGGGCCTCCTATCCCCAGCGAGAGCTCTTCAAACGCTCGCTTAGAAAAGGACAACCGAGGCAAATGTTTCCGAGTCCTTTGCTGGCTAATGAACACGAAGCCTCTCCTGGGCCTGCGGGAAGAGAACACGTGAGCTCGAGACAGACTCGAAACGGGCCGCTCATGTGGCACGGGATCTCTTACACTCTGTAATTGAGATGCTGTTGAATTATTTGTATTGTCTGCCCTTCTCAGACTTCAGTTGTTGTGTATATAGTGAAGATTTATAACCCTGAGATGTCTGTAGTTAAATATGAAAAGTATACAGAATGATTGCATGCTGTTATTATGCACGCTGTTATGATTACGGGTCTCTCTTTTGCCTTGTCAAACAGCTTGAAATGTAGGGAGTAAATGTGGGATGTGTGTGTGTGTGCGCGCGCATGTGTGTATAGGGCTTTGGCAATTTTAGCAATCTATAATAACCCGCTATGTACTCCACGATATCAGGGCAATCCGCATTATAAAGAACACGGTCTGAGCAAAAGAAGAAAGAGAAGAACCTTCCGGAAGTCAAGGACAACATAGGAATGGAAATATCGTTTTGTCCACAGCAGCCACGAGGCCACGCTGTGAGACGGCTCCCCCTCGGACATTAATGCAAATTATGGTCCGATAATTTAATAACTCCGCCAGCTTGATCTGTCCTTTTTATTACAATTATCATCGGCCAGGGGGTTGTGTTCCATCACCACAAAATAAACATCATCTATCATCCTTTCCGATGATTAGCCAGTGACAGGCCGTGCAAACCGCTCTGCATAACTGAGGCCTAACGCTGCCTGGCTGTGCAAAACTCCTAAACATCCTAAACACGCACAGATTTTATGATATTGTCTCGGTCTGATGTGACGTTATTAGCAGGCTGAGGAACAGTTCTGACGTATTACATCATAGTGTCCATCTATCACCAAAAATGGACTGTCTGAAAACCTAGAACACTCAAACAAAGATTTCTAGTAGCCCAAAGTGGCTCTCAGTAGCCCCAGACTTATTCGTTGTGGAAAATATTGTATCATTGATGCTTCTGCTTGGAAAATATGGTCAATGGGTGAGAACTGGCAAGAACAAACCGGGGAGAAAGGGGGGGGGTCATTAAAAGATTTTAGTTTTTAACAGAAAACGAAAGGAAGAATATCATTTTGCTAACAGTTTCTATAAAGGCTGTACCTATGAATACATTGGTAATACACTGATCAGCCATAACATTAAAACCACTGACAGGTGAAGTAGTGAATAACATTGATTACCTCGTTACAATGATACCTGTCAAGGGGTGGGATGTATTAGGCAGCAATTCTCAAAGTTGATGTGTTGGAAGCAGGAAAAATAGGTGGATCTGAGCGACTTTAACAAGGGCTAAATTGTGACTCTGTCAGAGCATCTCCAAAACGACAGGTCTTGTTCTTGGTATACAGTGGTTCGTGCCTACCAAAAATGGTCCAGGGAAGGACAACCATTGAACCGGTGACAGGGTCATGGTCGCCCAAGGCTCACTGATTCACATGGGGAGTGAAGGCTAGCCCGTCTGGTCCGATCCCACAGAAGATCTACTGTAGCTTGCTGAAAAAATTAATACTGGCTATGATAGAGAGGCATCAGAACACACAGTGCAATGCAGCTTGCTTGCTCAGTCTGGTCGAGCATCTGTGGGATGTTCTAGAAATGCAAGTCCGATCCATGGAGGCCCTACCTTACAATTTCTAGGACTTTAAGGATCTGTCTTGGTGCCTGATTCCATGCCAGACCTTCAGAGGTCTTGTGGAGTCCATGCCTCGAAGGGTCAGAGCTGTTTTGGTGGCAAAAAATATTAGACAGGTGGTTTTAATCTTATGGCTGATTAATGCATGTTATCATATTAGCATCATAAAAGCATTACAGTTAATAAAAATGTTTCTAATACATTTATAAATAAATGGAATAAACCAGGGCAGAGTGTGTTGTTATAGGAAAATAATCAATTTCTTACTGCTACTGATACCACCCCAAGGTTTTGATATAATGTCTCATCAACTCTACATGTAATGCATGCAGTTGTAATGCTAACAGTTCATAATGCATAAAAAATATTCATAATAAATATGCATAATGCAGTTCCATCATTTTATTTTCAACATAATAGATAATGCTTTACGAATGCATAATGACACAAATGTGTTCATAGTTCATTATAAATATGACAGTCGTGGCCTAATTATTCCAGAATAGTTCTGAGTTTCCCAAAAGCACTGCAACAAAAAGACTGTTGTTAAATGGTAGCGTCGAGCATCACATTAAACACTCTTTCATGCTCTTTTCATGCACCTTCTCTGAAGAAGAATCCCTTGATTTCTGGGTTCTCTCAGAGGAACCGAAAGAACTCTTTAGAATGATAGCTTTTACCATTTTTAATGAGTGTACCAATTAAGAAGAAGTTACCTTCACAATGTTTTTAGGAAAGTGGACTGTCTCATAGCACCAGGGCCCCCTGATTCAATCCTGTGCTCGGGTTACTGTCTGTGTTGAGTTTTACATGTTCTCCTTGTGTCTGAGGATTTCCTGTGGGTTCTCCAGTTTCCCTCCCCCCTCCCAATGCAGGTAGGTGGATTGGCTTTGCTAAATCGCCCATAGGTGTGAATGAGAGTGTGAATGTGTGTGCATGGTGCCCAGCGATGTATTGGCATCCCATTGAGGGTGTATCACTGTGTTCAAAGGAAGCCTGATAGAGCAGGATAAAGCAGTTACCAGAAGATGAATGAATGAATGAATAAATGAATATTTAATATGAAGAAGAAGAAGCCTTTATTTGTCACATATACATTATATCACAGTGAATTTTTTTAATTTTCTTCACGTTCTTAGGAAGTTGGGGTCAGAGCGCAGGGTCAGCCTTGATACAGCACCCCTGGAGAAGAGAGGGTTAAGGGTCTTGCTCAAGTGCCCAACAATGGCAGCTTGCAGGTGCTAGGACTTCAATCCCTGACCTTCTGATAAGTATCCCAGAGCCTTAGCCATTGTGCCACCAATGCACCACCTTTTATTTATTGGATCCATTAGAACGTCTTAATAAAGCTATTATAATAGGTATAATAACTAAACATACAGTTAACAATAGCACTTGATGGTAGTTGATATTGAACTCCACTGCTATGTCACAAAATCCTAGAAACCCCTCTATGGACAACTAGACAAATATTAAGACGATTAGGAAAAAAAATGTACTTTCTCAGTTTCCGTCAGCTTCAAGGCTGAACAATGTGTATGCTGTCGGAAAAAGAGAGAAATCAAGCGCAGACACTGACACAGGAGGCAGCAGTGGTCTTTGTTCTTCGTATGACTTTGAAATTATGAAGAGGAAATATCTTTGGTTTTGCTAGCTGGAGCACAGTTCTCTCTCTCTCTCTCTCTCTCTCTCTCTCTCTCTCTCTCTCTCTCTCTCGCTCTCTCTCTCTCTCTGACCCCCTATTTCCTCTCCCTCCCACCTTTACATGTATCTCACTTTCAGCCCACAACAGAGCAGAATCTTTAAACTCACCGGCTTTGTGAAGACGTAAAATATATTATTTATGTTCAAACCACCATAACATTGTTGACCTTCAGTGCCATGGAGATGAAAGAGTGGTGGCACCTGTGTTTTGGGTTCAGGGGCTTGTGAGTGAGCGCTCTTGAATTCTCTAGTCCTGTTTGTCTTGAGAGAGTGAAGGGGTTTGTGTGGGAAGGTTTCTCTTGACATACCAGCATGACTGAAATGGTAGCAGCAAGCAGGTCGCTTTCCACTTCTTTTGATCGTCTCCTGGAAAACATGAAATTATCCTCCTCCGGGTAAACATCACACAGTGTTTACTGTTAGACAGTCTGGGCCAGTACAGGAGATTTGGAAACAGTGTGTCATTTGTAAGAAAGTAAACATGATGTTGCCACCCCAAAGAAGATTATTTTCCAATAACAGTACATTCCAATGTATTTTATTCTTCTTAGATCATGCCAATTTACCAGTGATTACATTTTTACTTAACAATTTTATCAATGGCCTTCACATTATATTTCTTTCCATTTATAGTTACTTTTAATGTTGGAGAACATCCATGCAACAAGTCACTTCCTGTTATCACTTATATTATATCAGCTCTAAACTTTTCAAAGTAGAAAGCGCAACCCCCTGTGATCTAAAGACATTCCCATGTTGAAAACTTATTGACTCTATTCATAATTGTTCAAGATATATCTTCTTATACAAAATTTAATGATAGCAATGATTACACAGTTTTCTTTGTTAAATAACAGCAATTTTTTTTATTTGTTTATCATTAGTCTTAGATTATCTGGAGAGTCTCAAATACAAATCCCATCATTTGCCTTGCACCTCTGGGGTTGTGGGTTCGATTCCTGCGTCTGCCTTGTGTGTGTGTGGAGTTTGCATGTTCTCCCCGTGCTTTCGGAGATATATTTTCCAAAAATATATGAAGATCATCATTAGATGAAGATCAACAATTTTTAGACACTGGGTGATGATTTGTTTGTTTGTTTGTTTGTTATTGGGCTACAATTTATTTCTGTATTGCTTAAATTAAGCTTAATTGTCTGGAATGTAGCCTCTTCACCACTTGCTCACTTCTCAGGACTTATGATTGGCTAATTTTCATCAACCCAGATCCCTCCAGTTAGCAGGATTGAACTGATCTGATTGGTGATTAGGCATATACAGTGATGTACATGTACTGTATTAAATGTATCAGTGATTAGAAATAGTGTTATTTAAGACTGTTTTGTAGAAGTCTGGATATGGAATGGCTGGCATTTATGTTAACAATGTGCAGCTGGTGACTTTATGGGTGTGTGGATGTGTGTGAGTGAGGATTTCACTGAACTGATGGGTCTAGGGGTGTTTGGGAGGTCAGATTGAGTCCCATGTTAGAACCTGTGCGATTTTGGGCGTTTTAATGAGTCCCTTGAGGACAAGAGGGGAGAAGAGAGGATGGAAGGGGAAAGACAAGAGGGGAGAGGAGCAGAGGACTGGAGATGAGGTGATGTGAGGTGGGAAGTGGAGTAAAGGATCGGTGGGCAGGTCTCCAGCTCAGGGAACTGCCATTTGTGACCTCCCTCAGCTGGGCCTCCTGCTGGAGACGCCTCCTCACACATACTCACACACTGCTCATTGCAGTTTAACACGGCTCTTCACCCCTCCATATCCGCTTTTCATAAATCTCTTTTGGATTATTCACTTTCTCTGTTGATGTATGTTTGTTGAGTAAATACACTTACTCTGCTGATCACTGTTATTGTCATGTTAGGTCAAATTTGGCTTAATACATAACCCTTTCTGGTTTCCTTACAATGGTGCTTCATTCCACCGGTCAGAATCGAGTTATCTGACATATTCAATCAGCATAAACAAATAAATTATTTTATTGACTCATGTCTGTTATAAGATTAATCTGGACACTGTTGGGTTTCTGTGTGTAGAGTATCATGACTGTGTTCAGCTACTGGCCATGCTGGGCCATGCTGGCCATACTGGCTTTGCTGGGCAAACAATTCACACCTCTCCATAACAACATTAGCACAGATATTAAACAGACAGCACAAAGCTTCTTTGATAGAATAACACTGCCATATACAACTGCCACAATGAAATTATTGCATTCAAACCTAGTAGGCTTGGTAAAAAAAAAAAAAAAAAAGAAAGAAATACTTATGAAATTCTTATTCAAATTCTTAAACTCTTAGTGTCTACTTTCATATGAACCATTAACCACTGCTGTGGAGTGGGATATCACAAATACATTCAATGCTGAACTTGGGCACCCACGAACACCTACATTTTTTGGCCTCTGATAAAAAAAAAAAGAGTTGAAGGACTTAAAGGAATAATGCGTATGTGTAATTACCACAGACAAGAATTTCCCAACATTTCCCCTTACTGACAAAAGAACAGAATTTTTAAATGAAACTCACTTATAATGGAAGGCTAAGGACAGATGTTTTCTAAATAGATGTCTATGCAAAACATATAATTTTTTTTTAATTATGAATCTTTCAGTCAAAGGTACATTATATATAAATGTAACTCTAAATCTGTATAATGTATACTTTAAGACACCAGGAACAACAGGAACTAACTTGTCTTATGGATGAACCTCAACATAATTATAAATGAATAAAAAGTATGATTTGTCGTTTATTAATAAAAACATTGTTAGCATTGGCAAATTGTCGTGGCACAGTATAAGATGAATAAAACATGTTATTGGAAAATAATCACCTTTGTGCTAACTTTGCTTCAACTTTGCTCGGTCATGGATTAATTTCCTATAACAGCACCTACCAAAGTGTTTTATTCCTTACACACTATCTGTTTTGGGAAATTATATTAAAATGCACATGATGTGAACAATACTGGATTGTGTTCATTGCTGCCTAAATTAACAAAGAAGATTTTCTTAAAAATGCTTTATGTATTTTTGTATTTTATTGTACAATTAACAGTTACAGTTATGTGCTTGAAATGGAGATACCACCATAGACTAACCTTCTATGGCCTTCACGGTATCCATGTCTATTATCTTCTACAAGCCCTGCTTCTTCAGTCCCCTGGTGCATGATGGGACACTTTGAGGCCAAGCAATTTCCACGGCTTCATGGAAGTTTGCTAGAATAGTGCATATGCAATTTGAGACACAACTACAATGTCAAGCCAGAAGAAAATCAGTTCTGTCCTAACACAGCGTGTTTGTCCGATGATGGTTTTGAGAATTAGCTGATTTGCTGAATCAGGTGTGTCGGAGCAGGGGAACAAATCTGGGAGTCACTTCTTCCGAAGACAGCACTGTCCTGCAAGGTGATCTTTGGTCTCTGAGATTTTTTTTCTATCATCTTCCATCCTGAGGGATGTTGGGAATAGTTTCCCACCTATAATGTGTGTGTTTTACACCTTTGAGTGCTAAAAGCCATCAGCGCAATGTGAGGTGTGGAGAAGCTCTGAATTTAACCGAGAGAACACAAAGTTATATCTTCTCAGGGACAGGAGACACAGGGAAGAGATGTAGAGATGGAAAGAAAGATGGATGGGGAGACAAATGAGTGAATGGGACATGTGTTTGCAGTGTGTGTTGAGTAGGCTTTACCTTGAGGATGCTTGTATTTGATGGCTTCCTGTTTTTAGTACAGCAGTGACTCTAATACGGTACAGGGCAGCCATCTTTGAATCTCATCTTGCACCAATGTTTCATGTTTATAGTGTTTTATAGACTGTTTATATGCTAATCAGTATTTAAACAATGTTTTATGAACAAGGAATTACTTGTATAAAAAGATTCATTCCCCTGTATGTAATTTTACACACACCCTGGTGAATTAATGAGGCAGAATTAACTATGAACGTTACCATTTGTTTGATGAGGTTTTCAGGATCAGCACAGGAAACATTTTTCACCTTAATAAAAGCATACATCTTTAAGAACAATGCAAAAAAATGATCTTTTTTTAGATCAAAATGGATAGCATGCATCATAACAGCTCTTTAACACAGTCGTCCCTAAAAGTTCCAAAAACAGATGGCATGTTATTCCAAAACAGATGCTATTTTGCATAGAACCAAGGCATGAATATTTATGCTTAATTATTTCATGACACTGACAGACCTGTAAGTGTTGAGATGCTTCACACAAACCAACGTGTAACCCCAGCTAAAGACGCAGCCTGCTGTGGCCAATGCTAACACTGAGCCTGATTCATTAACACATCACATCATGTTCTGTCCAGTGTCTGGATCTGATCAGAAAGTGGCTGAAGTGGAATATAATTTTTGGTACCAGATTTTAATATTTATACAAATAAGGAAAAATGAGTTTAAGAGACATGAAAAAGATGTCTTCTGGTAATTAATCTGATTTGGAGGCATACAAGACATAGTTGTGTTCATAAATTAACATGCCCTTGCAGAATCTGCAAAATGTTAATAATAATAATAAAAAAGAGGGATCGTTACAAAAGGATTTTTTTATTTAGTACTGCCCCACATAAGCTATTTCACATAGCTTATGCGCTGTTCCTATTCAAAAGTTTACGGCTCTTAATGTATCATGTTGCCTTTTGAGCATCAGTGAATGTTTGCACCTTTTGTAATAGTTGTGTACGAGTCCCTCAGTCCGAGCCCCTCAGTGTGAAAAGATGGATCTCAACATAATATAGCTGTTGGAAAGGAGTCAAATATGCAGAAGATGCTGGAAAAGTAAAGAATGTGCAGGACCTGGAGGATTTTTCTGAAGAACAGTGGGTAGTTTAACTGCTCAGGACAAACAAGGGACTCATGAACAACTATCACAAAACATAAACACAGTCGTGGATCGTCCAGGTAACAACACAATATTAATAATCAAGTGTATGTAAACTTTAACCTGGTTCATTTGTGTAAATTCTGTTATTATTGTGTCTTGTGGACTATATGAAAATCAAGTCAAATACTAGGTTTTTAAAATCTGCTTACTCTAAAAAGGGAAAAGAGAGAAAATTGCAAGAGAGAAAACATCCATAAACTTGACCAAAGCATGAGAGTCACTATGTGATGAAATCACACTTAAGGTACATTCACATATCTTGGGACTCGCAGTGACAAAGCGTCTTGAGACCATTCACTTTCAGTGAGAGCTGGCGACTTCCAGGGACATGAGCTGCAGCGACTGTTGACGACTATATGTGGGCGTGTCCAGTGATGTGACAAAGTTGAGAAATGTTTAACTTTATGAAAATTTGGAGCGATTTGATACAGTGACTACCAATGGGAGTGAAGACAGTAGAGTGCACGTGATCCGTGATCTGCCATGCTGCCTGCGAGTCTTAAGTGTTTCATAGACCCAGACAGTCCAGCGCTTGCACTTTCACCACTGATAGATAGTCGCAATAGCAAAGAGCACACGGTGCTTCTCTGTCATCTCGTAGGATATGACGAATATATGAATTTTCTATACAAACGCTCTCCCTCCAGAATGTTTCATTTTAGCACCAATAAAACTGGTTTGTTGTCAAGTGGAATGCTAGTTGCGCCACCCATTGACAAATGTTATTATGGCAACCAATAGTAGGAACGCCTACTGACGACTTCATAGTACAGCGACTGGCGACTTGCAGATATAAAATCACCAGTCAGAATGACTGTTTTTGCCACCACATTTGTTAAACTGCTTCCTTACCCAGCGTGATCTTTGCAGGAGAATAGCTTAGGCAAAAAAGGGAGAGAAAAAAATCATTTTGGTCAAATGTTTTGATACTTTCTTAAAGTTGATATGTCACAGTATATTATAGGTAGAAAACTCCAATTTTGACTAAATATATTTTTTTTGTCTTGTTGTCTTGTCTTGGTGCTAGAATTCATCCACATCCACATTTGATGGGTTTTCCCCCAATCATCACTCATAAATGCTCATAAATGTACATACCCCTTGCAGAATCTGCAAAATGTTAATAACAAAAAAAATAAGAGGGATCTTAAGTTTTTTTTAATTATTTTTTTAAAATAGTTTTTATATTTAGTACTGCCCTGAATTATTATTTCATATTTATAAAATATAAATTTATAATTTATAATTTATGCCCTGAATAATATACGTACATGCTAATATACGTACATGCTAATATACGTACATGCAAATGAGAAAAATAATTCCGTTCAGGAAAACCTGTTGTATAGATCAGTATATAGAAGAAAAATCCATCCATCCATCCATCTTCTACCGCTAACTCCTTCTTCAGTGTCACAGGGGAACCTGGAGCCAATCCCAGGGAGCATCAGACACAAGGCGGGGTACACCCTGGACAGGGTGCCAATCACAGCACAATCACGTACACACTCACACCCATTCATGCACTATGGACACTTTAGACACGCCAATCAGCCTACCATGCATGTCTTTGGACTGGGGGAGGAAACCCCCGCAGCACGGGGAGAGCATACAAACTCGGGGAAAACATACAAACTCCGCACACACATGACCCCGGCGGGAATCGAACCCCGGACCCTGGAGGTGTGAGAAGAACATACTAACCACTAAGCCACCGTGCTCCCCTAGAAGAAAAATGTAAATTTCTGAAAAATGACTAATTTCCTATAACATCAAGTGTTTTATTTCTCTTACGCCACAGAAAATTGAAAATGACTGCAATATTAATGAATGACACATCGTTCTTTGAAGCTGTTTATAGTTATGTTTGTTATGTTGTGGAAGTCTGTGGGACAAGTTAGTACCTGTAATCACTTATAACAGCTAATAGCAGCTATAGCAGCTATAAACAGTCATTACCTCACTTTCTCTTGAATGTTGTGAGAAAGAAAATATGCAGCTTTGAGCTAAAGACTTTCCTGTGGTAGAAAATTTAAAGGAAAAGCTGACTGGTATAAAGCACTGATGCTGGAGAGCATAATTTACAAATACAGTACTGTGTACCCAATTTTTCTAGTACAAACTTTGTTATAGATTTTTATTTTATGGCTTCTACATTAATACATTTGCCTTGCACCACCAGGGTTGGGAGTTCAACTTCCGCATCCACCCTGTGTGCGCGGTATATGCACGTTCTCCCGCTGTTTTAGGGGTTTCCTCCGGGTACTCTGGTTTTCTCCCCCAGTCCAAGGACATGCATTGTAGACTTTCTGGCATTTGCAATTTCTCCATAGTGTGTGAGTGTGTGAGTGTGTGTGCAATTGTGCGCTGCGATGGGTTGGCACCCCGTCCAGAGCGCCCCCTGCCTTGTGCCCACAGTCCCCTGGGATAGGCCACAGGCTCTCTGCGACCCTGTGTAGGATAAGCGGTGTGAAAAACGAATGGAAACATTAGTCTTGTAGCACAAAATGAAATGTTACAGAAAAATGTTTGTTTGTCAGTAAAGAAAGCAGCATTTTACATAAGGGAGCACTTTTTAGACAAAAAACATAATGAAGGCTGCTGGGTTTTGCATGCAACAAAAAAATGAAGCAAGTGCGACAATCAGAGTCTCCAGAAGAACCGTGGCTGATTCTGCAAGATGCTCAGTAAAACTTACAGCTCATTTCCTTATAAAACTGCACAAACTGTACCTGAGACTACTAATTACTGCTGAAGGCATCTTTGCTCTACAGCATTTCTTTACTTGCACCTAAGACTTTTGCACAACACTGAATGTTTGACATAAAAGTGTCCTACAAGAATGTATTTTGCATTAATATTTACTGACAGAATGCAACAACTATCCATAGACTTCTATTATAAGTGAGTCTGGAGTAAATTATTGTTCTGGTCTTTTCTCAGTACAGGGAAATGTGGTCAAATTATTTACTGTGGTAATAATATAAATGCAGTGGATAAAAATTTAGTTAAGTAATGTTAATGATATCTCCGTTCTACTTGCATGAACATGCAGAAAAAGCAGCTTGTACACTTTCACAATAAACCACTATTCTCCTTGATGGCTCTTTCTCATGACTCCATCTCCTCCTGTATTTTGATAGGCTCCAGCAGGCTCCTTCAGCTGATGGTGTACTGTAGCTTTCTCGAGTTTGACACTTAGCTGATCATTGAGCTGATCTTTAATGCACAGCCCATGTTAAGTAAGTCTAGTAAGTGTGATGACCAGTGGTCAGGCCACATCTGATTCTTTTCAACAAAGTTGATCTTTCCAAATCCCAAAGAATGGGATATGATCTGGATTCTGTGGCTTTTGGTAAATCTAGACATGCACTCTGCTTTTGAAGAATGTCGATTGCATAAGGTCTGTGTGTTTATGGACGTTGGCCAAAGCAAATTCCTGGTTTGCTTGACAAAGTTGGCGATGAAGTGATTCTGCTTCTGAGATGGACATTTATTTTTTCAGATATAGATCAATATCACAAACTGATATACAATCTACTCCTATGCAATGTTTTCAAAAGAATGCTGAACATTAAGTATGATATGTACAGTGCAAAAATTTGCATCCCTCATGGTTTTTGAATGGGAATATAGAATATACATGTCTATTTTGCAATTAATCTACAAATAACAACAATTCCAGAATTAAAAATTCAAAGCAAGAAGTTAAAAATTTACCATGATCTTAAAAAGCTACAAAAGAGGTTATTAATGAAATTAGATAATATTTACAGCATAATGAGGAACTGATATAATTGAGATTTTTGTCACAATTCATGTCATAATATTTACTACTTGCCCATTTTTCTTACTTGTCATTATGAAGAAACTCTAGAATGGAAGACTAAATGTCCTGTTTGTATTAAATACATTTCTTTGTCTTTAAATGTTTTTGTCTTAATGCATTAATTAATCTGTTAGCTCAAGCATTTAAATAAAAATCACTTGTTTGCTCTGATTTAGGAGACACCTGAAAATGAAAA
Organism: Ictalurus punctatus; assembly: GCF_001660625.3. Classification (NCBI taxonomy): domain Eukaryota; kingdom Metazoa; phylum Chordata; class Actinopteri; order Siluriformes; family Ictaluridae; genus Ictalurus; species Ictalurus punctatus. The sequence goes on from NC_030425.2 coordinate 23,522,530, forward strand.
TTTTCTTCTTTTTTTACCTAAATTATTCTAAATCATCTAATCTAAATCATATATCATAATAATTCTTTTTAGATGCAGTTCTTGCAGGTTTGGCGGTTTGATTCCCGACCCATGTGACTCCTCATGCCGAAGTGTCCTTGGGCAAGACACTGAACCCCAGGTTGCTCCCGATGGCAAGTTAGTGCCTTGCAGGGCAGCTCTGCTACCATTGGTGTGTGAGTGTGTGTGTGAATGGATGAATGAGAGACTGTTTACCATTAATTTAGATTATTATAAAGATGTTAAAACTATAGGTATGGGTCAGGCTTTCGTCATCTGCTATTGTTTTGCTGCAATGACTTCTGGAACTTCAAGTGGGTTCGGGTCACTCTGGTATGCATCCGATGCATCGTCTATATCAAGAACACATCCGGGTAATTTCATGCGTACCTTACACTTGCGTTCTTGAGTATTGGAATTGAACTTTGGCGGGGGATGATGACGTAGAACGAGATCACAAGGACGCATGTTCGCTTATGAACGCATATTGAGAAACGGCTTTTATCTAGATCAATTTTGGCCTAGGGATTTGTGAACTTTGGTCTTGTGAGCCAGTGGAAATTTCTCAGTAAAAAAAAAAAATCCAAGAAGAGATAGGCCTAACACTGGACATTTCCCTTGCTGCTTTCTTATTGTTGCTTTGCACACAAATTATCCATTTTGGCCACTGACATACACTAGAGGTTTTTGTGTTAAAATTTCATGTTTCAAAAAAAATAAAAAATCTCTGTCTGCTAGGATTGTTGGCACCTCTGGTAAGGGTATGCAAAGTTTTGCACTTTTTCACATATAACTGCATTACTGTGAAATATTTTGTGAGGTTTTAGTGATAAATGATATGCACTAGAAAGGAGGCACACAATGTCTGATTCTGATCAGTGGCATGCTCATATGGAGGTGCTTTTCCTGCATGGGGGCTCTGGGTGGCGGAGCAGGGCAGGATCAGGTGAATAGGGGCTGCCATCATCAGCAGGTTTGGGAATGAGGTGGGGAGTGAAAATACAGCTGGGGCTGTTTGCTTGCAGCTGGAGTCCATTTCTGTCAATTTAAAGTGGCCCACAAGCGCAGAGTTAGCGTTCTTCCTAAAGCTGTCCCATATGAGACTGAGCTGCAAACATACACCTACGTGAAAATGAGTGTTTACACCTTCTCTCTGTCTCTTTTTCTGCCTGCTTACATGCTCACGCTTTGTCCTTACAATGAACACAGATCCACAAACTCAGCAGGAGCAGTATATCATCCGACGTACTGCCTCCCTCTCTCCTTACTCTGTACTGTAGGTAAACAGTGGATTCTTGAAGTGGGTTATTCGAGGGCCTTCGTAACCCTGCCGCAGGGTCCCATTCACCCTCTCCGACCTCTTGGCAGTGTAGAATTATTCAGTGAGGAATATTAATATTCACCAGACCTAGACTCGTGACCCCTGACGCTCACAAACGTATCAACTCTTCCCTTGGATTGGCTGTGTGGTCGTCTTATTATAATGAGTGGGGCAGAAGTCAGTAGGACAGACATATTTGATATTAATGCGTCTTATAAATCGCTCCCAGAGGGTTCTCGACTCCCTTTAGAGTCCAGCACACAGGACATTTTCAAGATCTTCCTCCTCCTCCAGGCTATCACTTAGAGACCATACTGTGCAGCATTTTTTTTGTGCCCCTGGCTTACGTTTAAAGATCCCATTAAATGGATTAAGAGAGTCTGAAAGGCTTAGTCAGTGGAGACATTTAAGAAAGAACTTTTAAAATGCACACATGCAATAACAGACAGTAACCAAAGAGACAGCATGTAAGAGGAAGTCCTGTCCCAGTCCTTTGGGCTAATAGTTTTGACATGTCCACACACGTCTGGCAAGGGATTGGGTTTCAGCTCTAGTCTGCACTGCACGTGTGGCATGTAGAAAGAACACCTCTATAGAAACCTCCAGAGTTTATGCAAAACACTGCTGTGTATTGAAGTGACACATATTTTGGTAATTTAATGACTTACTCTGGGTTTATACTTTATGATTTTTGGCTGGATTTTGTTGTTGCCGAAATGTTCAAATACACTATACAGTGCATCCGGAAAGTATTCACAGCGCTTCACTTTTTCCACATTTTGTTATGTTACAGCCTTATTCCAAAATGGATTAAATTCAGTATTTTCCTTAAAATTCTACAAGCAGTAATGACAACGTGAAAGAAGTTTGTTTGAAATCTTTGCAAATTTATTAAAAATAAAAAACAAAAAAGCACCTGTACATAAGTATTCACAGCCTTTGCTCAATACTTTGTTGAAGCACCTTTGACACCAATTACAGCCTCAAGTCTTTTTGAGTATGATGCTACAAGCTTGGCACACCTATTTTTTGGCAGTTTCTCTCATTCTTCTTTGCAGGACTGCTCAAGCTCCTTCAGGTTGGATGGGGAGCGTCGGTGCACAGACATTTTCAGATCTCTCTAGAGATGTTCAATCGGGTTCAAGTCTGGGCTCTGGCTGGGCCACTCAAGGACATTCAAAGAGTTGTCCTGTAGGCACTCCTTTGTTATCTTGGCCGTGTGCTTAGGGTTGTTGTCCTGTTGGAAGATGAACCTTCACTCCAGTCTGAGGTCCAGAGCGCTCTGGAGCAGGTTTTCATCAAGGATGTCTATGTACATTGCTGCATTCATCTTTCCCTCGATCCTGACTAGTCTCCCAGTTCCTGCCGCTGAAAAACATCCCCACAGCATGATGCTTCCTCCACCATGCTTCACTGTAGAGATGGTATTGGCCAGGTGATGACTGGTGCCTGGTTTCCTCCAGACATGACACTTGCCATTTAGGCCAAAGAGTTCAATCTTTGTTTCATTCCACTGAGAGAGTCCTTCAGGTGCCTTTTGGCAAACTCCAGGTGGGCTGTCATGTGCCTTTTACTGAGGAGTGGCTTCCGTCTGGCCACTACACCATACAGGCCTGATTGGTGGATTGCTGCAGAAATGTTTGTTCTTCTGGAAGATTCTCCTCTCTCCACAGAGACACGCTGGAGCTCTGTCAGAGTGACCATCGGGTTTTTGGTCACCTCCCCCTCTAAGGCCCTTCTCCCCCGATCGCTCAGTTTGGCCGGGGCGGCCAGCTCTAGGAAGAGTCCTAGTGGTTGGAAGAAATTACAAAGTGTTTTTATATGCCAGACTGATCATAAAAGACAATGGACATTCATGGATTTTTCATGTCAGTTGGTGTCTCTGGGCATTGTACCACAACATGAAAGCCTATATCTAGACCTGGTGCTCTAACTTCACTGGCATATTTTTAACCTGAAGATGGTGAAATATGGGCTGGCATGGGAGCACAGCAGGCACTGTTGGTGCTGTACAGCTCCAGGGTCCAGGGTTCAATCCTGGGCTCATACAGTCTGTTTGGACTTTTGGATGTCCTCCTTGATCCTCCCACCTCCCAAAAACTTTCTGGTAGGTGGAATGGCTAATCTAAATGCCCTCAGGTGTGAATGAGGTTGTGGGTGTGAGATGCCCTGGTAAGCACTGGCAGCCCATCTCGGGTTTATTCCTGCATTATGTCCCAAGCTCCACCATGACCATGACCAGGATAAAACTGATACTAAAGATAAATGGAGCCATAATTTCTCAAACCCCAACTAGATTAGAGAATCCTCAAGGTATAAATTAACTTCATATCTTAACTTGCAAAACTTTCACTGTTCTAGTTTTTATTTACATCAGATTCCTTTTTGGAAGCCATGCACCTACAAGACAAAATTTTCCAGCTTCACACCTTAACTGCTTCTGCTGGGACTGCCTCAGTGCGGTCAGACAGAGGTGGGCTTCTTGTAACCATCATGGCCTGAGATTAAAGCCCACATCTCACTCAGCCTGGATCTCTCTCTTTCATGCTGACAGATCAACTCCGGCCTGATGAAGACGCACTGGGACTTCTGTGCTTTGGTTTAGTCTGTAGCTGGAGTGCACAGCCCCGGGCTTCCTTCAGAGGCATCACTCTTTCATCGAGAGTATTTCAAACGAGGCATCCATTCTAATATATCAGCCAGGCTCACTCACAGGGGATGGCCTCAGCTACAGGGTTCTGCAGAGTCGTCTGGATCCCAACAAAATTTCAAGAAGGAACTCAGTGGAGTGAGCTAAGTTGCTTAGTTATAATCGTCACAAAATTTTATACTGTCCTTTTTCCATTTGATTGCAGCTTCTGCCCATTCATTAATTTATTAATTCATTTTCATTCATGGGGGGCATAGTGGCTTTCCACCTCCACCCTGTGTGTTTGCACAAGCTTCAAGTACTCTGGTTTCCTCCCCCAGAGACATTTGTTGGAGGCTGACTGGCATTTCCAAATTGTCCATAGTGTGCGATTGTGCCCTGTGATGGGTTGGCACAGGGTGACCAGAGTGTCCCCTGCCTTGTGCCCCGAGTTCCTGGGATAGGCTCCCCACAACCCTGTGTAGGCTATGTCCTACAGAGGATGGATGGATGTATATATATATATATATATATATATATATATTTTCCCTTGCCCTTTTGCCAAATGTACTAGGCCTAAATGTAAGTGTTACATAAAAGGAAAATATCAATAAAAAGCAAATACAAAGAAAAAGCAATACAAGAAGAAAACAAAAACAAAGAGTATAAAAAAATGAAAGAATCCCAGGATGTCCCCTTTGGGACTGAGTTTATTTAGAATTGATTGATACCCCTGTTACTTAAAAGTTACACATCAGCATGGAGTGCTAACATTTCTAACGAATGTGAGCGTGAACACATAGAGGGTGAACCTGTCTCAACCCAGTGTGTGTTAATTAGCCGTCTCAGGCTGGCTGTGTGCCGGGAGGGGCTTCCCACATGCTTAACTGATGGATTGGGCGGCATGTGTGTGTGGCTCCATGGCCTGCTCTCATTGCTCACCCAATCAGTCACAACACTGTTCATGTGGACAGCAGCACTACATTATAGCATCGTTAGCCCAGCGCTCTCCTGAGCACCCCCCCCCTCCGCTCTCAACACACACCATTATCAACTCCCACAAGTCTCTCTCTATCTCTATCGCCTGCTCCATCTGCCTCTATCTGTCTGTACCTATCTCAGGTCTGTACGACTGATCTCTTTCATTCGCGCTCTAAACATCAAGCCCTCATGTCCCATATAAAGTTTCTTCTGAACGTGTTTGTGTGAGTGCTTTGAGAATGATGCTTTGCACCATGCCAAGTACACAATGGAGTGAAACATTTAAAGCATTTTGGATTTAATTCTGTTTCCATTTTACATTTATTTTTCATTTAACAGAATGTTTATTGTGTATAATAATCTTAATATGCTTAATATAGTAGTATGTTATATTAAAGCTTTTAGCCCTTAAAGGTTTGTGAAGACATTGTTACCATGAAGGATCATATATTGAACATATTGGTTAATAATATAGGAATTATTTGGTGAAGAGCTTTTACATTGCATCATGTGGAGAAGATCTGTGGCTTAACTCACAATTTCACATTCACCAGTTCAGTAGTAAAAAAGCAGGTTTGGGGTTTTTATTTATTTATTTATTTATTGTTTGGTATCAGATGTTTGCTTCTTCAGTTCTTGCACTCAGCTCAGAGGTTCTCCCCCCAAAAATCCTGAAGCATATTATACCAATCAATCATTTATTTACAGCAGTCTGAGAAAGCCCATTGGATGTTGCTGTGGCTGAATTCTGGCAACCAGCCAAAAAACAATAAAATCTGGTTTGGGCTAAAAAATGTTTTCTTCATATAACATACTTTGATATCTCTCCTTTGAGACAACCTAGATATTTTCACAAAAATAATGTGTAAATGTTTTTATTTAGTTTCTAATCTTGCTTAAGCAAAAATAATCCATTTATGCATGTTCACCATAGAGCTCACGCAGGTTGCCAGGGTCAACAGTTTGGGGTCACAGGTTGCTGGATTGAGGTGAGGTCAGAATAATGGATTTGACTAAAACTTGTAACTTGGGATTTCTGATCTCTGACCAGGAAAAAAAAACAAAGAAAATGTTGCCTCAACTCAAAATGGCACAGGGTCACAGTGGAGCCTTTCCCAGGGAACTCAGGACAACAGGCAGGGGGACACTCTGGATGGGGTGCCAGCCAGTCACACACATTCACATTACGGACAATTTAGAGATACCAATTATCCTACAATGCATATCTTTGGACTAGGGGAGGAAACTGGAATACTCAGAGGAAACCCCTGAAGCACAGGGAGAACATGCAAACTCTACACAGCCAGGGTGGAGGTGGGATTGGATCCACAATCCTGGAGGTGCTAGACAATTGTGCTAACCTCTAAACCACCGTGCTCCCCACAGCAAGCAACATGGCTGATAAAAAGAGGTGTTTTATAATGTACCCAATAGTCATACTTGAGTAAATGAAAAAGATACCATATTAGGAAATAGCCCAGGTGAAGGTTAAAGAAGTCCTTGGTGTTTTTTTTTCATGGTGCAATGATCTTATTCTGACTTTGACTTAATGTCATCAACTTGCAATTACCATCCTTCGACCAGGAAAAAAAACCCACCCCACTGAGAACTCATTGAGATCCCCATTGAGGATGGTCTCTTCAACTCCTAGCTCAGCAAGTGATGTCAAATCAACATGGCTGCTCACAGCAACAGCAGTGAACAATGTAGCACTTCTTACCTTTAAATGAGTTATGCTGCATAAATAAGTATTTACTTTAGAACAATCAACATACATACTGTATTAGCCTATATTTAGTCTGTATAAGTCTATAACATTGACTATACAGTTTGCTGATTTGAGGAGTAAAACATACATCACTCATCACAGATGGCTGACTAGCTTGTTGCTAACAAAAGATGAGCATGTAAACGTCTATTCCCCCCCACCCCCACTTTGTAACTAAAATGCACGAAGATCAAAAATGAGGTCATCCTGAGACTTCCCACTTCTGATGTAAGTTGAGTACAGCATTATTAGTCCTTTAAGCAAGGATGTATTTCCAGATATAAAAGAGTGAAAAGCCAAGCTCATACCTTCCTCCTCGTTAGATGGAGTCACTAATACCAAGATAGCATGCACATTGGTATATTTGGCCAGGCTATGGCTTGACTAAACAGACTTGGGCAGAGTATACAAAGCCCTCCACTAATACAGCCACCCTTGATAAATATGTGAAAATTTGTCTTTATTATTTAACCTTTCGGTCTTTTGTTAAAAAAATTCACAAAAATATTCTGCTCTCATGGATAACAATAACTTCTGGCAGAAAAACAGCCCCAAAACATTAAAGAGCCATCACCATATTTAACCGTGGGCATGAGGTAGTTTTCTATATGGCTACCTCTCTGTGTGTGCAAAAACCACTTCTGGTTCCTATAAGTTCCAGTAGTGTCTGACAAACTGAAGTTGCTCAAGTTTTTGGATGAGAGTAGAGGCTTTTTTCTTGAAACCCTTCCAAACAACTTGTGGTGATGTAGGAGACTTCGGATTGTAGTTTTGGAGACTTTCTGACCCCCAGATGCAACTAACTTCTTCAATTCTCCAGCTGTGATCCTTGGAAACTTTTTGGTCACTCAAACCATGCTCTTCAGAGTGCGTTGAGACAATATAGACGTGTCCAATTCCAGGTTGATTCGTTACATTTCCAGTTGGCTGGAACTTCTTAATTATTGCCCTGATGGTGGAAATGGGCTTGTGCTATTTTCTTATAGCACAAGCCCATTTTGTGAAGCTCAACAACCCTTTGCCGCACATCACGGCTATATTTCTTGGTCTAACCCATTGTTATGAATGACTAAGGGAATTTGTCCTATGTGCTACCTCATATTTATTCCCTTTTGAAACAGGAAGTAATGGTTGAACAATTTCCTATTCCTAGTCACACAGGTGTACTTAAATAATGTAAAATATCAATGGGAATATACTTCAAATATATTTTTCTCATATGAATTCATGGGGTGTCAATAATTGTAGCACACATATATTTAACAAATATAGATTTGGATAAACCTGTGTTGTGTTTGCAATTGTTTGATATCCATGAGAGCAGAGTATTGTTGTACATTTTTTTTAAACAAATTATCAAAAGGTTAAACAATAAAGACAATTCTTCACAGCCATATTTGCTCATATTTACCAAGTGTGCCAATATTAGTGGAGGGCACTGTATGTATATGAATATAAGATATCTATATCTAAAGGATATACTGAAGGTTTTGTATATCTTCTAAATTGTCACATCCTATAAAATTAGCAGATACGTGCTATATAAACATTTCTACTATGGTTCACGTCTGGTGGAGATCTGGCTGTATTTTGGCAGTACAGATGTGTTCCATATGAAAATGCCTGATTTGTCCTAGACAATTTGTCCCTTCATCCACTCCCATACAGTATGTGAACTGTTTATATAGGACACAAAGGAAATTAGCTGAGTGGGTTCTTCATCATCAATACGCACCACTGTTAATACAGCACATTTATTGCACTGGGCATTAATACTGTATAGTACACATCGGTGCAAAAATGAAATACAAGTGCACCGAATTTATTAATGAATACTATTTAAATCCTATTTGCAATTCAAATCAAGACTCATACATTCAAGATGCGATTGTAGTCTAAAAAGAGAAACTATATATGCACTTTTCACAGAGCTCTCCATGTCTTTCCATTGCATACAATTCCAAGGGATCCCAAGGCAGAATCTACTGTAAAAAGCTGGATCTAGATTTTGATTAATGGGGCAGTTTTATTGGCTTCCATTTATTCCTGTATTTATAAATCCATTTATATTCTATTCTTATGTACTTAATGTTGCAATAAAGATACCATTTAATATATAGTCAAATGCAACCCAATCATTACAATAAAAGAAGGCAATGCTCGTTCAACTAAATTAAACTATTATTTACTAACTAAAACAGTCTCTTAGTCAATGCAAACATTTCATTTTCTCATGAAAATAAGTCATGTGGTAAAGGTGAATGTGATCATTCCTCTTCAGCACCTCTCTAATCAAAATGCTGGACATTTCTTATCAACTCTGCTTTCAGTCTAATCTCTGAGATGAGTACTTGTTAAGATTTTTTCTCTCCCTTTTTTTATATTCATCCTCAGGCTATTTTTCTTGTCCTCTGTTTCTCAGAGAGAATAAGAAATTTCAGCTATCATCAACCCAAGATCAAACGAGGCCTCGGCTGAATTCGCTGTCAGAATAAAACCATTTGTTCCTGCGGCTTGCTCCAAACGCCTCGTCCCTGGACCTCTTCCTCCTTCAAGTGTGTGTTTAATGTGCTTTCAGCAGCCGACTCTCCTGGGCCTGTCTGCCACTGCTCATTTTGGAAAACATGGCGTCTAACTTTAGCAAGCTGCTCTGCATGCAACTGCCTGCTTTCCACCTCTCTCTTTGTAAGCATACCTTTTTTTATGGAATTGAATAGTTTTGAGTTTTGTGGTAAAACTCAAAAAAAAAAAAAAGAAAAGAAAAAGAGAAAAGATTGAGGGGGAGGGCGGGGGGTTTCAAAGTCATGTAATGAACTGGGAATGCAAGTATGCAAGTGGCTAACATGCTACATAGTTGATAAAATGAGTTAAAACACATACAGTACTACTTAAAGGTTTATACACACTGGATTTAATACATTACCTTTATTGTCTTAAACACATTTTGATAAAGGCTTATGGTTGAACTTTGTTTCTAAGACAAATGAAAATATTTAATTTAATGCTGCTGTATAAATTTATTTCTGAGTTTCAGAAATAAATTCAGTAGTTTTTAATCGAAATGAAACAGTTTCCCCAAACAAGTCATTTTCATTTAGAGCCTAGGAGAAGTCGTGAGAGGCTCGGCCACCTTGGCGTCTTGTGTGAAGCTCTATCTTAAAGCTGGTTGAGAAGGTTAAAGAGTTTGCAATGCTACATCAGGAATACTGTTAAGAATGTAAAATCGAAAATAGTCTTCATTTGTTTAACACTTTCCTCATTCAATCCACACTTCCATATGTGTTATTTCATATTGTCATTATTATTCTTACTCCTATTATTATAAGAGTAGAAAATAGTCAAAATGAAGAAAACTTTTCTAAGAGCAGGTGTTCAAACTTGACTGGAAGTGTATATACAGTACTTTTACTATAAAAGGGCTTGTGTAGATGTAAAGATGTCAGTTGGTGAACTGTCCAAATTGACTTAAACATAACTGAGATAAAGCAGATAAGCAAAGTATTAGGATTATTACAGAACCTTGTGAAGACCCACAGAAAAAACTCTTCAAGCAACACCAGAGTAGAAAAAAACAATACTGTATTTCATAAAAATGTACAAAAGATATCTACAGATCCAGCGCCATACACATGTTCACATACAAAAAAAGAAACATTTAAATGCCATATCCGGGTTCAGAGTCCAAAGTCCAAGCAAATTGGTTTGCATGCTATAGCTGAATAAATCTGCACTGAGTAAGAAGTTTCTTCTTCCTTTGTGTGCTGTATGGTATGTCAGTGTTGTTATTTGAAATGAGCCAATGACACTCAAATAGCATCACTGTTTTAAAAGTATAGTATCATTTCAGTTGTATGGAGAATTAGTCTCTGACATTTGAAGAGAGACTATGCTGTACATGTGTTTTGCATTTCACTCTATCCTATTATACATTTCCTTACCATTCAGTTTATTTTTTGTCTCTTCGACACATAGAAGGAGTCAAACCTTCGTGATTTACATAATGTACAAAGTTTCTTTGTATGTTCAAGACAATCAAATGTAATTCTGCAAGATTTTTTTTGTATTATTTTTTTTTCCTGCATATGCATTTGCATAGCTAGGCACTTGTTGCTACTCTCATTTCACCACCATAAAAGAGAATACAAAAATACTGGATTGACATTTATCAAATGTTCTGTATTTATATACAGAACATATATTGTCTAAGGCAAAATATGGCTTTTTTTTTTTTTTTTAGCAAAGGGGAAACTACTAAGTATTTGTTCTAATGATATACAGGATAATACAGATAATACAGACATGTATAAAACACAAAATGCTAGGACAGTCTTAATTCTTTATTCAGATATGCCAACAGGTCATCAGTCACCAATAATATTTCCTGTTGGACCTTTTAAGACATCATGTTAAGAAACTTACTCTCTTCTGCCAGCGTGGTCAACATGGAGGTCATGTCTCCAATGGCCATGTTGCCGATTCCTGCGGGTACCGGGGGCAATGTCACAGAGTTCCGGGGCGTAGTGAGGCGGGAGGAATTCTGAGACAGGCTGCGGAGGATACTGGGACTTATAGTTCCTGACATGAGACTGGAGTGGTCGCCATCATCCAGTATGGCATCAAAGTCAATCTGGGTCTGCTCCACTCCACTGGAGGAGTCTACCGTGCTTGAGACTTGATTAGTTCCTGGGGAGCTGACAGCAACCATTGTTACATTATCTGTACCACAGTCCACTGCTTCTGTATTGTCATGCATATTCAGATTGCTGGACTGAAACATGTGGATCTGTCCTGTGTAGAACATGGCATTGCTGTCTGTGTCACTAACACCTACATTGACAGGCTTTTTGGGGCTAGCTTCGGAAGTGTTGTATGCTAAGCTGAAATGGGATTGTGGGTAACCAAGCTGCTGTGCTGTCGTTGCATTTGGCCCTGAGTGCTGCCTGGCGAAGGGTTTAGGTTCTGTGGGCGGCCTTGGCTGCAGTAGACCATGGTTTCCGTTCAGGGTAGGATTCTGGGAAAGAGTATCATAGCTATGCTGATCACTGCTCATATGGGAATAATCTCCTTGATTATTCTCAAAATTTACATGGCTTTGACTGACCACTGGCTTAGTTCTTACCCTGTTATTCTGCATGTGCACGGGCTGCACTGTTTTCTTAGATGGGCTTGTCAAACCTACATTGCCTCCTATAATATTACCACAAGAGGCATGCTGACTGGTGCTTCTGTTTATGTCATTTCCTTGGTGGTATACATGCTGATTGTGAATATGCTCGTTCAGGTGGTTCTTGTTGCCTTGCTGCCTAAGAGTTTGGCTACAGTTCATCCTTTGGGCCATAACCTCATTCCTCTGCATAGAACTCTGTTGAGCAGCATGTGCAAGGTTCTGACTCATGGGTCTTACTTGCTGGTTGGACTTGAGGTTCTGGATAGGGCCAAAGTTCTGTTTTTGCTGGAGACCAGTTATAGTTCCCCAATCCAAAGCTTGTTGTTGCTTGATTTGGCTGGGAGATGCCTCTACTGTCCCTGAGCTGACCTCATTCCACTGTACAGGCATGTGGCTCTTGTTGGCACTGGGAGACATGTGCTGATGCGCTGGACTAGTCTGGCAAGAAGCTGATGTCGGCTGCGTCATGCTGTTCGCAATGCCATCCACTATAGCCATGCGTCTCTGGTAGAAACATGGTTGATTTGGAGGAGCACCATTCCCTAGGAAGCCCTGTGCTTGCTGGTGCCGATACCCAGACCCATTGTGTTGTGTAGAATCTCCATTAGAAGTGAGGTACTGAACCATATCATCAGGCAACATCAAGTCATCAGCAATGCTATTGATTGGACCATCCATGTCGCTTGTGTCCATTGCAGTGTTCTCAGAGATGCTGGGAGGCCGGGGAGGGTACTGGAGGCGGTGTAGACTACCATCAGAGCGAACAAAGCTCTGCACTGACAAGTGGCGGCTGGAAGAGGCATAGTGTGGGAGTGAATTAGGGTTCACATTGCTCATGCTGTTGAAACGCTGCCCCTGCTGGAGACGTTGTTGATCAACAGCCACCCGTCTAACTGGATCACTAGCCCGCCGTGTTATACTCCCTGGTACCTCGTGGGGCATCATGCTAGCAGTTGGATACCCAGTATCACTACATCTCCTGGGCACTGTGGGGAGGCCAAGTGGGTGCATAGTTGCATCATGTGGATCTCCCAGCAGGGCTATTCGTGTCCTCAGGCTCATGCGATCCATGTTGGGCAAAGGAGTGGGTGGAGCGCCACCTGTTGCTGCGGCATATTTGGCTTTGAGTCGGTAGTGCTGGGCAGGGGTGAGGCTGAGCAGACCTGGCAGGCCCCCGCACTGACTGGCCTCACTAGAGCGACGTGACAGGTCTGTAGAGATGGGGTCGTATGAGTCGGCCGAGCTGACGTTGTTGAGGCGGATGCCGGGCTGTGAGGCCTGGCTGGAACGGCGGCTGGAGTAGCAGGGAGAAATGCCAGAGGAGCGGCGGCTCAGCGTATAAGCTGAACTCACCGTGCTCGCCAGGCTGTCTCGACGCTCCACTGGCTGGCACAGTACTGTCGTCTCACCAGGGCAAATGTCACTCAGACGAAGGCCGGTGATGGGTACAGGAATATTGCCGACACATCCAGAGCTCTCCAGTAAGGAACCTATAACAAAATGGAGTGGGTATTAAGATGTTTCCTAATAATATCATAATTATTAAGCTATAATAATATCTGCACTAAACTGAGCTTGTGATTATCCTTGTGACATAAAATAAACAACTAATTCATGGGATGTGGATTTCAGGACTTGTTCAAGGGCTTCATCAGTTCTTGGTGAGAAATTGGTCACACCACATATTCAGTTACTTTGAATTACTTCTCTTAAATATTTTAATAACATGGATGACTGAAGTAAACACAGACATAGTGCAACATTTTTGTAGCCTCACCATTGCTAGGGATTGGTGGTAGCTTGGTGTCAGGAGCTTGTGGAACAGCATTTGCCCAGGAGCACGACTCCCTCACTGTCTTCAGCTTCTCTTGCTTCAGGTGGTTCAGCCTGCGAGCGGGGCTGGCACTCCTGCGCAGGTGGAGGCCCAGTGTGCCTGTAGAGACGGTTGAGTCCACCAGAGGCACGTCGTCCAGCATGCTCAGGTCTCCCATGCTGCCCCCGCCGGGGCCCGACAACTCTATTCCACCGTCATGGTGGGTGGCACTGCCAAGCGGTGACGGCTGGCTGCTACATGATGACTGACCACCAGGGCTGGACTGATACATCTAAGAGAGATAGAAGATGGCAGCACAATAAGTGTCATTTCATTGTGTCTGTTTTTTCAACATGGTCTCATTCATTTATTTATTAGTCTTCAGTAAATGCTTTATCCTGTTCAGGGTTACAGTGGTTCTGGAGTCTTTCCCCGGAACACTACTTCTGATGCAGGAATATACCCTGTATCAGATGCCACTCCACCACAGGGCACCATTAACACACTCATTGAATGAACCAAGAGGCATCGCTACCTGTGCTCCCATGCAACTCAGAAATATGGTCTCATACATGCAAATTCATGATTTATATGCCCCAAGTCATATAGAATGATACATAGGTTACTGTTATGCTTAGGCTGTGGTTTGTATTAGTACCATGCTTTATGACTTTATTCATAAGAAAATGACCAAAATCGAACTGCATCACTCTTGTATATTCAAATTCTCACACGTATCTAATCAAATTAGGTTGGTGTGTTACTGTAAGTGTGGAAATGCTATTTACTGCTTTTTTAATCCTGACTGTGTAATATGTCCTATGTGAGAATGAACTCTGCCAAACCTTTCCACATTCCTTATGTTACTGTCTCCCTCTTTTGCTCCTCTATGTGATTGTTTTGGAAAGCTAAGGTTAAGTGGCTGACAAATTGTAATTTCCTTTGGCAATGTCTTTGTGCATTATACATACAGCCTGGACCAAATTTACAAAGGGAAAACACTCCCAAAATAAATAAAGTACGCCGCCTCTCCACATCTGTGTCATCTCACCACACACCCTGAATGACGTAAATATATTCTGTCCCTATGTGAACTGCCAAGTCATTTTTGATCACAGTGTGATCACTGGCACTTTTTGTTTCTCACGCAAACACAGCCACAGTGAATATTCACCCTGTATTTGCTCATCATGTGGTGCTGGATGAGTTAGATCTCTGTGAAGAGGGTGGAGGACATGGGGGCCATGAGGGTTCTTGGGAAATCAAAGATTTGTTGTGGTTCAAATCTACAAAGGAATATCGATCAAAATAGTTCTCACATCCTTTAATACACTTTGAACATAGTATATTTCTATTACATGAATAATATTTGAATAATAATTGTAATAGAAAACTCTTTCTGTGTAATTGATAATCCATGTTTTGCAGGCAGACAAACTGAATTGAAATAAAATATTACATATATTACATAATTCTGCTTTATTCATTCAAATGTGACTCCATACAGTCGAGGTCAAAATGTTGTACACCTTTAGGGCAAAATAAAACATCGGAAATTTAATTTATAGCAATCAAGATCATGTAATGTTTTGGACTGATATATATTTTAAATCATTTAAAAAACTATTTTAACAATTCTATTGTTTAAAGTTCAGTTTGACAATGGAGGTTTAAACCCATTGGGAATGCAAACTTTTGCCTAAATATGGACTAAATGTGTATGGGGTCCCTTATGCCATTTTCATTGTCCCTTTGATTTCCAGTCAATATGAACACTTTTTACTTACAGCACACCATTATATTTATAAATAATATTACATTAAAAAAAAAAAATTAAATCCACTAATAATAAACTCCTCAAACTCCCCTCCCCAAAAAAGAATGAACAGTTAATAAACTTGGGTGCATTTTTTGGACAAAATGTTGTATTGGACATGCATTATCATCTAACACAGTAAAAGAATTGAAAGGGATTAAAAGTTAGTGCTCACCTCAGTAATGCCTGTCCATAGGAAAAGTGAAAAAGCAGAAAGAGGCGAAAGAGTGCAGTCCAGAAGCAGAAAGACAGAGACAGAAGGTTAGACAGAAACAGATTGGTTTTGTCTGAAGCGGTGGACATGCTTTTGTTAGTACGCTTCAATTTGAGTAATGGACAAGGCTGCTGTTTAGTGCAGAATTAATCAGGGATGAAAAAAAATATTATGGTTAAAGTCTAAAACTGGTTTAGTGATGTACTGAAACCCATGTAAGGAAGTGTTATGTGAATTTCCCTAAAAGATTAATTAATTAAGTGATCTATCTATCTATCTATCTTACTGAACTAGAGTAGAAAGGAACATACCACAGAGTTCTCTGTTTTTATCGATTTGACCTGCAGGTAGTCCTCCATGCCTCTAGTGGTGCTGTTGGCCTCAAACTTGTCTTGTCCTCCCCGGCCAGATTGTTTTGTTCCTCCTTCGTTCTCTCCGTTCTCTCGTGGTGGGGGCTGAGGTCGGGGCATCAGGTCACCACGCTGTTTCTTGGTGACGTGTGCCTCTGGGCCGTGCACGGTTTTGACATGTTTGCGGAGAGAGCTCGGGTCTGTGTAGCGCTTGGTACAACCCGGAATCTTACAAACATATGGTTTCTGCAAAGACAAATAGAGCTCAGCATCCAAGCGACGAAGATACAGCATAACAAACAACATTTTAATTGAGATTTTCTCATTTCTATGCAAATTAGGGATGATGTGATAACTCAAAACAGTTGGCTCGAGTGATTCCTCAGACTAATCCTATGACATTTCTTTAGTCCCCCACAAACAATGTTAGGTCCTACCTGTAATTCCTACTAATTTACTGTTTGAAATGCAAAAACGGAAGAAAAACCTATAATCATGGTCTCATCTTACCTTGTCATATACTGTATGACCTCTCATTAAACCTTTCTAGAGACATTATAATGAAAAATAAAGCTTGGAAGAAAGTAGCAGAGATCATTGGGATATCAAAAACCATCCCTGAACAAAGGGGTATGTGACCATAATTATCATTCAAAAAGACATCTCTCTATACAATCATATCACCTCACCATTTGGGTGGTCAAACCTGTAACATCAATAATGTGAGAACAGAAAGTGATCACTTCAGTTGCTATCCTTAATTTACATTTAGAGCGAGTTTACATTACAGGCGGGTAAAAACTGATTTGAAAAAATGCCTGAGCGGATACTGTTCGAGGTTCACGAAGTGCTTCATGTACATTGTGACTGCTACACTGCACAAAAGTTTTTCTACATTGTGATCTTGGACGTCCTCATAATTTTTTTTTTTTTTTTACAAGCGACTCTTTAGTGCAAACATTATCTGGCACTTTGTTCAGATTAGCTTCAATTGACGTGTCATGTGAAGACTCAGAGGAATTGATTACGTAGTGAGGCACCGCCATGTTGATTTTGCCAACACTAAGTGTTCGTGATTCATGACCGTGTGCTGAAAAAGTTGTGATGAATGCATCTCTGTTTCTCCCTCTGTCTTGTTTTCTCTCTCTTTTGGCCATGATGGATATTCTGAGGGCTAAAATGGCGCAGGGTTTCATTTTGTATTCGCGATCCGCAGGTGGTCTCTCCGCAGGGACTGTGCTTGATTCTTACTAATGCACTGTGGGCTGTCATGCTCATTAGTTCCACACCTCATTATTTGAACACACACTTGCATGCAGAGCTCGTTAATGGGACATGGTTGGGCATGGAGGAGCAATCACTAGGCATGATGAGGGAGTACATGAACAAATCTAATTCTGGCCTTAATTTGAAACTGTATGATGAAAATGGTATATTTACATAGAATTAGGCAGTTGGTGCCACTGGGAAAAGGATTAGCTAAAGCGCAATGAGCAGCAGAATTACAAAACAACACTGTTTAATGTTGCTTGCTGTTCACTGTTACTACTTTTTCCATTTACGCTGCTTCTGGTTCACCCACATAACATACGAATCGGCAGCATTGGTTTGGTTCCAGCAACAACATACCACTTGTCTGGACCCATGAAAAGATATTAATGGCAGTTGAAAGGAACTAAAAGTGAACTAAAGATGACAAGAATTTTAGCGCATCTACCTTCTATAAACCCTATATTCAATTCAATGTTATTTGTATAGCGCTTTTAACAACGGACATTGTCTCAAAGCAGCTTTACAGAAATATATAAACACAGGATACAAATTTTATGTGTGTGAATTTATCCCAATTGTGAAAGCCGGTGGCGACTGTGGCAAGGAAAAACTCCCAAAGATGTTAAGATTTAGAAACCTTGAGCGGAACCAGACTCAGAAGGGAACCCATCCTCATCTGGGTAACAACGGATAGCGTGAACGGAAAAAAGTTCATTATGGTTTTTATATGAAGTCTGTTTGCTGAACTAGTCCACTGTAGTGGACTATATCCTGGTCAGGGATGTGGTGGATCTAGAGTCTATCCCATGTGAGGTGGGAATTCACCCTGGATGGGATGCTAATCTATCTCAGCACACCATGCACACATATTCACACCTAAGGGCAATTTAGCAGAGACGATCCATCTACAAGGAAACCAGAGAACTTGAAGGAAATCCACATGGATATGGCGAGGACTTGCAAAACACTGGATAGACAGTTACTCGTGACTAGGATCAAATGGGGACTCTGGGTCTGTGAGGCAGCAACACTGCCTGCTACACCACCATGCTGTGATCGTTCAAATCCATAATTGATTATTAGCCTGAGAGTTAAGGGCGTACACTTGTGGAAACCTGAGGCAAATCTTAAAGAAGATTGAATAAACAACAGCTCCAGAAACTATACTGGCACCGTGACAGCTGAAAAGGGATAACTAAGTTTCTGACATGTGTATGTGTGTATATACTGATTCTTTTCACAGTTTGGGTGCATGCGCACTCGGATGTTTACCTCATTGGAATGTGTGCGGTTCTGATGCTTGGCTCGGTCCGAGGCATTGGAAAAGGCCTTGTTGCAGCCTTCGTGTTCACACACGTATGGTTTCTCCCCAGTGTGTGAGCGAAGGTGTGTTTTCAGGTTCTCCAAACGTGAATACGCCTTCGAGCAACCTTCAAACTGCAACACACACAATCCATAAACCAAAACCACAAGCATATTCCACTGACAGAATTATTTTGAAAAATAGAAGATGAGTAGAGATCAACAACACCAAAGCATATATTTAATACTTCGGAGAGTGTGTGATGTATGTGTGTAGACATAGACATATTGCATGTCTTGAGGATGTGTCCAAATACAAAACCTGTGTGTACATGTGTGTCCGGATACTTTCACTCACAGTGCACTTGTGTGGCTTCTCTCCTGTGTGTCTGCGCATGTGCACCACCAGCATGTACTGGGCCTTGAAGGGCTTCTGCTCTCTGGAGCACTCCTCCCAACGACACACAAACTCCTTCTTCTCCCCATGGATGTGCTCATTATTGATGTGCTGCGCACACACACACACACACACACACACACACACACACACAAACACACACACACACACGCAACATTCAGATTTCATTTGCGTCCTACAGACTACCTAACCACATAGCCGCCAGGCGCTGTTTTCCTTCGCGGAGTTTCTCTAGGCGTCTCGGGGGTTGGCCTTCCTTTGTAATGTCAGTGTCGTGTTTAATCTTTAATTGGCTGTGCTGTTTTTGCATGTCACGTTAAAAGACAACGCTAACGGCGTCAGCGTCTGGGGACCGACGCAGATCTGGTGCGCAATCGAGAGCATGAGAGACGAATGCAATTGCAGCTCCTTAGGAATGCATTTGCTTATCTGCTGAATTAAGAGCTACAACATTCATCAAGTGTGAGAATTTCCACACTGACAGCCACGAACAAGAAAACGTGACGGGTTTTAAAGAAACCCATGTAAAGGTGTATTAAACGAACTTTGTTTTGACAGGCAAATCCTCTCAGATTCATGACAGACTACTAGATAATTATGGCATAAAAACTAGGGATTTCACAGAAATGGCATGTTCGGTTTTTGGCAGAAAGAGAAAGGCCGAAAATATATACTCTCCATGTAGCCGACGGTTATCGTTGCATTGCAACATTCCTAGGGCCGCGATTTAAAGAACATTACTTTGACGCAGAGAAAAAGCAGCGTGCACGGGAAATGATACAGGCGGAGCTGGAGGTGATGAACACATCTGCTGAAGGATCGGCGCGCAGCACAGAGCAGAGTGCGCCGGAGAAACGGGAACGTACAAGTGATGAGTACAAACTCCCTTAGTGTCTGACATGTTTGATGAGATTCTACAGGAAGGCGCTCCGATCCACAGCAGCGCCACAACAAGCGCAGCTACACTTTCCATTGCTTACGAGGATTGCACGCAGGTATTTATCTGCCCCGAGCACCAGCACAGAGAGTGAGAGACTACTCAGTGCAGCATCTCATGTTCTTGATGAGAAGAGGAAGCGTCTCTCCTGCCAGAAAGCTGAGCAACTTCTGTTCTTGAAGACAAACCTGCCACATTTGCTTAGATAGAAAGCAGTCCAATTTGCTCTGTCTATAGCAAATACATTCAAATTCGTGTAGCCCTACAAATCTTTGCTCTGTTGTTTACAGTTTGAGGTTGGTTTTAGTTCTATTGCTGCTGTTTTGCACAATAATCATTAATTCATGTGGAAACACGTTTACATAAAAAGTATAAAGGCCTAGTTCATTATGTGACTGCTGTTTTGCATATCCTAATAGTTTTCTAGAACTTTACATTATTTGGATAATTGGATAAAAAAAATAAATCTGTTAAATTTGATTGTTACAGAACTGAATGAAGAATACTATATTTAATATTGTTTTTGTTTTGGTGTGTTCATTTCAATAAAAGTGTGATCATTTTATTGGTTTGTAGTTTTTCAATTCATATTCATTAATTTCATGAAATGAATTAAAAAGTGTAATATTAATACAATTATACATAAAACTATTTTAAAACGAGTTTTTTAATTTTTTATTTATTCGGGTTCAGTTTTCGGCAAAGAATTTTCCTTTCGGTGTATCACGAATAAAACCATTCCTTAAGCTTGTATGAATCTAATATGAGCTTTAATTACAGGAACATGCCGTAAGTTCGGATGTTTCTAACCTTTTTTTTGTTTGTTTCTTTTGTCTAAATTTTTTCTAGACATTTCTGTCAAAGAATTCCCATCCGCTGGTCAGGCCAAGAAGGGCAAAAGCTTCATTTCGTTGGATGTTTTTTCATCAGCTGTCATGGGATAGTAAAGCAGTTGGAGTAAAAGATTAACTCCATCTTCCTGTGTGTATACATGAACCAGGAGTTGTGCACAATTGGCTGTAGCATCACTAGCATCTCAGAGAGAGCTAATCTGGGAAGTTCTGCTGTCTTGGACTCCTGGCCTCAGATAGATTTTGACCACAGACTGTTAGAAATGATTTGCAGAATGTTGCTTCTAACAGTTTCATTCTCAACCTTAACAGACCACTTGAGTTAGAGGCAGGTTTGTCTTTCTCCTATATTATTTACACTGCTAATCACCGCTTGAGAAGAGAAATTACCGTACTTGAGTCTGATTTTTAAAAAAAAATTTTAGTAGCTATACTTTACTTGTTTTCTTACACCTTATACTTTTCACCTTTACTTAATAAATGAAAAAATCTACTTCCTACTCACTCCATTTTCAAACATAATACATTTCTCTATTATCATATATTTGTAAAGCCGTGAGGTGATTTTTTTTTAGCATCAGACAACTCCATACTTTATCTCTTACTACCTGTCATCTACTGTAATCTATCTGTAATGTACACTTTGCTTTTATCAAGGCAGTTTGTATTGTTACAGTTAGCGATTAGCATTGAACTAGTTTGCTATTATCATGAGTAATTAGCCTGCTAGCTGTGATTTCTGAGATTAGGGATAAAGCATTTGCTAGTTAGCCTTAGCTAATGTTTTTGCATGTTCCTTAGTTCATCGATGAAAGAGGGCACTAATTTACAATCAGTAACTAAAAGCAGTGTGTGATTTGCGTGGGTTTTTTTTTGTACTTCAGCTTTCACCAGAGAATTTATTTAAATGAGTAATTGCACTTTTACTTGAGTAAAGAATTTGGGTACTGTTAGGTGAGCGCAACTGAAAAACAGTTGCTAACGACCACATGATGCACGTGCGCGCGCACACACACACACACACACACACACACACACACACACACAGCTGGCAGCAGTGAGTCTTGAACACCTCCACACTTGCACACTACAGCAGCCAGGGGTAATTCTTTATCCCCTACACATGGACCCTCCGTCTGTCACACACACACACACACACACACACACACACACACACACACTCTTGTTTTTTCCCCCCGTCGTCCCCATAGCATGCACGCAGACACACACATATTCTCATGCACACACACACACACACACACGCACACATACGCACACACCTCCACATGACCATTATTATAGTCCACATCTGTGCACACTCCATCATCTGCTTAGCTTGCCCAGTGAGTTACGCTAATGTCAGGCCTCTGATAACAAGGCTAGGGCTACACACACACACACACACATACACACAGTGAAGTCTTTGTTCCTCTGTAAGACCATAATAAGCAGTTATTAGAGAGGGTATCGCTTGTATAAACAAACGATCAGGAGTGTGTAATCTGGTAAAGATCCAGCTGAAGCACTGGGACTGAGCAGGGACAATGGGAAGTCCAGTGTGTATCTCTCTCTCTCTTTCTCTCTCTCTCTCTGTCTAATCTCCCTCATCCACTAGCACTCTGTTTCTGCTCCACTGCCTGTCTGGAATGCTGGGGAATGTGGCCTTGCCCCCTGTTGCACCAGTGCATTATGGGAGAGAGCAGCTCAGGGGCCAGTCTCAGAGCAGCAGCACCTCATCGCTAAAGGAGAGCGCTGATCCGTGAACAAGCCTCCATCACATTTCCAATTTTCTCTCACTTTTCTCTGCAGGTGTTGTATTCAGGCACAAATTCCTGCTCTCCTCAGCTCTGTTAATGATGCTCATGTGCTCACAAGAAGAACTATGTACATTTTACTCACAGTCAGGTCCGAAAGTTGTTGAAAATATACGTTTACATCCATTCAACAGACAATTTTTGTGACGATAAAAGAGAATATTTCTCATTGCGAGAGAGATATACAGTGAACCTTTTTGAATTTTCTGTATTTCTGCATATATATGACCTAAACATCACCAGATTTTCACATAAACAGTAGATAAAGAGAACCCAATTAAACAAATCAGACCAAAATATTGTACTTGATCATTTATTTATTTATTGAGGAAAATGATCCAATATTACATATCTGAAAGTGGCAAAAGTATGTGAACCTTTGCTTTCAGTATTTGTTGTCACTCGCTTGTGCAGCAATAACTGCACTTAAACGTTTCCGGTAACTGTTAATCAGTCCTGCACATGGGCTTGGAGGAATTTTAGTCCATTTCTCAGTACAGAACAGCTTCAACTCTGGGATGTTGGTGGGTTTCTTCACATGAACTGCTTGTTTCAGATCTTTCCACAACATTTCTATTGAATTAAGATCAGGACTTTGATTTGGCCACATACTGTATCTGTGAGTGGCAAAAGTATGGCAAAAAGCATTCACGTACTTTTGCCACTCACAGATTTGCAATACTGGATCATTTTCCTCAATAAATAAATGACCAAGTATAATATTTTTGTCTCATTTGTTTAACTGGGTTCTCTTTGTCTACTTTGAGGACTGAAAATCTGATGATGTTTTATGTAGATATTTATGCAGATATATAGAACATTCTAGTGGGTTGACAAACTTTCAAGCACCACTGTATATAATAAAGATAAATATTAGCTGACTTTGCCTGTATTCAATATAATTTTATTTGCTTTTGGTTTTTTTTGTAGTTCAGCAGCAAATAAACCACCCGATACGACACCAGCCACTCGAAGCATCTGGCATTATGGATTTCTGCTGGGATTTTACAGGTCAGAGGTGGGGAAAAAGTCTTGTGCGAAAAGGTCAGAGGTCAAAATCAACTTGTCACTCATCTGCCCACAATGCATCTAGACTTAAAGATATAATTCAACCAGAAATGAAACTTACAGTCTTCCCCTGGGTCGTACTCACACATTCACCTCAAATAACACTTTTTTGACGCCGTATGACACATGGTATTAATAAATGCACCAAAAAAAAGCCCCACGAAAACCCAAAACAAAACCATTTGAATCAGACTCAGGTAGGAGGTGTGGCTTAAATAGTGAAGACAGAATTGCACTTTGTAATACAAACTCATTCTATT
Organism: Ictalurus punctatus; assembly: GCF_001660625.3. Taxonomy (NCBI): domain Eukaryota; kingdom Metazoa; phylum Chordata; class Actinopteri; order Siluriformes; family Ictaluridae; genus Ictalurus; species Ictalurus punctatus. The sequence continues at coordinate 23,546,550 of NC_030425.2, forward strand.
TTATGAAAGTGCTTACATAGAAATGAGCCAAACAATGTCTCTTGAGCTGAGTGTGTCATCAATGCTAAACTGGTAACTCTAAACTTTACTTATTTATTAACTACATTAGCCCATCACGGGAGGAACTTCATACACCAAATACGTCTCGACTTGCATAAGTATTTATTTTAACATCATTTATATGAAATTATGTTATATTATGTTAATTATATTCAAAATATTTAAGACTATTATTATTGTATAATTTTGTTATAATTTATTCTATACAGCTTAAGAGATATATAATCTATTATTATTTATCATTTTAATTTATAATTCTAGATTATATGTATATATATTTATGATAATTCATTATAGTATAAAATGTATCTTTTAATTCAATCTTATTTTGAGAAATCCATACATGAAACTGAAATATATCAATCTACCCTCTGCATATACAATTTGCTTCAATGTTTCATGACACTGTGCTGCATTTTAAAATAATATATAGACTTTTTTGAAAAAATGCAATCTGCATTTTTTCAGAATTGTTCAAATTCAAAACTTTCGCCTGTATGTGATCGCACATTTTCTCTCTCTCGTGCTCTCTCCTAAACACACCATTCAGCTATTCGTACTATACTCTAAAAGGTCCACATCTTGAGACACTCACATGGACAAGCTGCTCTTGGCTGTCGTACTCCTTGCTGCAGCCTTCCCAGTGGCAATTTGTCTCATAAGCCACCTCCGGCTCCTGCTTGCCCTCTTCTCTGTCCACGTCCTCTTTCGGGTCCACGGGTGGTGACGGGTCCTGAGAGGAAAGCACGTATTAAGACACATGTACACACTACAGAGAACTTCAGACATTCAGTTTGTTTATACAGGACTGAAGCAGACGCCTACACGTTGGCTGAATTAGAAAGGATTGAAGAAAGGGTACTTTGCACTTTCATTTAGTCCCATTTATTTAACAATCAGCGGCTTGCTAATGAGAAGAAGAGAACAAACATGAAAACCGAGTATGTGGGAATATGTGTGTGGCGTCTTAGCTGCAACCCAAACTGTGGGCCTAGCAGATGTATATATGGTCTCAAATATAACACACACACACACACACACACACACACATAGCATGCTGACTGCAGCATGTTTATCTCTGCCCCGTGAGCTATCTTCATCAATTCTGCGGGCCCCGAGACGACTACAGGCGCCTCGGTCCCCATGCATCAAGCCCCAACCTGCGTCCACTGCTGAGAGCAGCCACAAATTTTTCAAAAGATGAGTAGAGAGAGAGAGAGAGAGAGAGAGAGAGAGAGAGAGAGAGAGAGAGAGAGAGAGAGAGAGAGAGAGAGAGAGAAAGAGAGAGAGAAAGAGACAGAGCACAACAGAAAACAGGCGCTCACATGACAATAACCGTTGGCCAATATTTCATTAAAATGAAGTGCTCTGGCACAGTTTACACAGGAGCTCAGGATGGAGAGAGCAAGAAAACAAACGGACATAAAGCTCTTATCAGGAGGAGTTTTTCTCACGCTGAGGGGAGCACTGAGAATCCCAGGGGTCTCCTGGCCTCTCGCTGATCAGCGTGCGAGAAAAAAAACACACACATGCTCACGCAATATTTTTTCTGGGTAACAGGACACATAGGAGATGCGCCTCTGTTTTATGCCATCAATCGTACAGAATAAGTCAACCGTGGAGAAAAGTGCAGTACGAGTCGATGATATGGTAGAAAAAAAATAATGTATGTCTAATGTAATGCAATAATTTTTCATGATATGTATTTAGTTTTGCCAAGGCTGAACAACAACACTACAACATTGCAATTATCTACACATACACACACACACACACACACACACATTATATATTATATATATATATATTATATATATATATATATATATATATATATATATATATATATATATATATATATATATATATATATAAAATTTACAGTTGCAATCAAAATTTTCCCCATTGGAAAACAGCTTTATTGTCAAAATGTACAGACTTTCAGCTGTTTGAAATGAACAAATCAAATAAAAGCAACTGAAATAGTTGAACACAACGAATGCTTCAAGTGGCTTCCCCAAATTCAACTGAAAATGCAACTTATAATGACTTCTCCAGTCTCAAAATTATTCAACCCCCTGAATAGAATCCCTCACAACAGCACAAATATGAAAAACAGGTGTTGTCTAAAGCACACCTGATGCAACTAATCAATGGCTTCATTAATTGCACCAGGTGTGCTTGAGCTGGAACACATGAAATACCTGAACTGGCTAGGGGTAGAAAATATATGAAATACCTGGACGAGGCAGAAAAAGAAAGCTATCAACGGCTGCAAGCAGATTTGTGAGAAGGCAGGTTGTGAAAAACCCTCAAATGACTGCAAAAGACCTGCAGCAAGACTTGGTGGCAACAGGCACTGAGGTTTCAGTGAGCACAGTAAGGTGTGTACTAAACACAGAAGGTTTCCGTGCCAGAACTCCAAGATGTACACCACTACTGACCCAAAAGCACAAGAAAAGTCGCTCAAAATCATAAATAAGCCACAGAAGTTTTGGGATTCTGTTCTGGAACTTTTCGGCATGATGTCTGGCGATAGAAGAATAAAGAAAACACTGTCCACAGTCAAGCATGATGGTGGCTCAGTGATGCTCTGGGGCTGCTTTGCATCCGCTGGCCCTGGAAACCTGCAGAATGTGGAAGGCAAGATGGATTCATTTAAGTATCAGGAAATCCTAGGAGAAAATGTCATGCCATCTGTGAGGAAGCTGAAGCTTGGGCATCACTGAACCTTCCAACAGGACAATGATCCCAAGCATGCCTCAAATTCCACCAAGGCTTAGTTGCAGAAGAAGTCCTGGAAGATTCTACAGGGCCATCACAGTCACCTGACTTGAACCCCATAGAAAATCTCTGGTGGGATTTGAAGAAGGAGGTTGTAGCATGCAAACCCAAGAATATTACTGAACTGGAGGCCATTGATCATGAGGAATGGGATAAGATTCCTCAGGAGCGGTGCCAGAAGCTGGTGTCTGGCTATGCATCTCATTACAGCAGGTCATAACAGCAAAAGGATGCTCTACAAAGTACTACAGATGCTTGCCATAAAGGGGTTGAATAATTTTGAGACTGGAGAAGTCATTATAAGTTGCATTTTCAGTTGAATTTGGCGAAACCCCTTGAAGCATTCGTTGTGTTGGACTATTTCAACTGCTTTTATTTGATTTGTTCATTGCAAACAGCTGAAAGTCTGTACATTTTGACAATAAACCTGTTTTCCAATGGAGGTTGTATAATTTTGATTGCAACTGTATATTATCTATCATACCATACCATAACATTGTGTATTCCTTACAGAGCTGCTGAGGTGACATGGTGGTTATTTTGAATAAGGTGTGGCCACAGAAAATATACTGGGGCCATGACTAAAGCTTTTCAAGATATTTTATTGCCATGAAATACTTAACTTGTGGTAACTAATATATATATATATATATATATATATATATATATATATATATATATATATATATATATATATATATATATACACACACACATACAATCTGTATTTTATATATAGACAAAAAAAACAATAAATACATTTCGGCCCAAATTATTTGGATATAATTTTATTTTCTGTCTAATCTTACCTAACCAAACTTCCTGCAAAGATCACATCAGATAAGGAGCAAGTTTACCAGACGATGTAATAAAAAGTTAATCTGCTTAAAGATGTCTGGAACCTTGTGAGCGTGATGATGCTCCCTCCGTCAGAATTTTTACGTTTGAAGCTTTCAAAACTATGCCTGTAGTTCTGGAGTCTGTCTGTATTAACTTCCCTCGATTCTTTGGCATTTGTACAGAACTTTGACTTGGGCTTTGGTTTTACTGAATATGGTCTTGATCTTGACAAAAAGTTTCCAAAAATAACATTTGTTCTGTCTTTTCTTTTTGCATGCACAAAGTTCGACTTTGAACTAAAGTTTGAACTAAATCCTTATTTTAGAAAACAGCTTAATCATTGGCACAATGCATGAATGAAGCCAGCTAGCTGAAGTAAAAGCTTGGATTGGAAAGGGATTGGATAGTTTTCAGTCTCGCTGCCATTTGCACTCGAAATTGACTTAGCCTTGACTAAATTTCAGCTAGTCATGGGCTTGGACTTGACAGTGGGGGTCTTGACTGCAGCTCTATTCAAAACTGTATATTACTGTATATTATATTACAACAGCAAAATTTTCCCATGTGAACGGTTTTCCCAGGCCACCATACATAGTGCCATATCATCCACCTCTAGCCCACAGATTAAACCTCAACATGTTTGGATTAGAGGTGAAAAACAAGAAAGATACATTAAGAGGGAAGAAGAGAAACAGGTTTTTACCGGTGAGCAGGGTGAGAGAGGCCGAGAGCTGTCCAACTCCAGCTTAACCTTTGATCTTTTGGTGTGCATTGGGTTTACTGTGCTGCTGACTGCAGAGTCACCACTCGGGTTCTGTTGGGGAGAGATGGAGAGAAGTTGCAGAACTGTCTAGTATGCTAAGTTAACCCAAAAGTCATAAATGAGGTGAAAATTGTCATGGTCATTGCTGTATTCCTTTAGGAAACTATCTACAAGAAAAAAAAAAAGAAAAAGAAAAAAGTTAGTACAGAATACCAAAGGCAAGTTTTCAATGTGTCGTAAAATATAATAGCCAATTAGTATCTAGAATGCAAATGCAGGCCAAGTAGCACTTCTTTACTAGGGGAAAGAACTAGAAGAATGTTTAATTTGCACATTCATACGATCTGGACTTTGTCATGAGAGTTAAAATGTAGTGTGCTTTAAGCCATTTTTTGGTCGTCAAATGACACCCATGGAACCGCCACATAAAGCAATTTATTATTTGACAGAAAAGTTCATCAAATTTTCTTGGGTGACTTATATTAGAACTTAAATGGCTATCAGACTAGTTCATTCTATTTGAGGAAAGCAACTGCACACATGCTGAACTCATTGGCTGAAACCAGAAACTAAAGCCAATTAATTCCACAAAGTGGCACATCATCAAAAATAGTTAGAAATTGATCTGTAAGCACTGTATCAGGCAATAGGTGAAACATTTTTTTTTTTACATCTCTGTATCTAGTTTGACGAGTAAGTAAGTGGCCGACATTGTTAAACTGGGACTTGCCCGTTAGCTCTATGTTTTAGACATAGTTTTAAAAAGTTATCATCAGACCCCTCCCACCACTACATAGTGAAAGCTAAATGTGAAAGTTGGGCTTTACACAAAGGTCTAGTTCAGCAAGTATGTGTGTGTATATGTATGTGTGTGTGTGTGTGTGTGTGTGTGTGTGTGTGTGTGTGTGTGTGTGTGTGTGTGTGTATTCCAGACTGAGGGAGTCTGTGTACAGGAATTAGAGACTTAAACTCAAGGGGATTTTAGGCCACAGATATGATGATAAGTTCTTTTGAACAAACACATGAAAGCCACTACAGAGGTCTGGGAATGGGAATTTAAAGAACACACTCTAAACATGCTGTTACAGATGTTACAGATGTTACATGTGCCCCCCGTGACCTCCGTGAGGGTCAGACTTCTGTTAAGTCTTATATATTACAGACTTATATATAAGCACTTCGTCCACTGAGAACAAACAGCATGGAGTGTTGAAGTAGTGTGTATGTTTAATATTGTTAACATTATACTGTTGTTATTGATGTTTTATTAAGAGTATTATTAAACTCCTGTTACTGCCACGGCATGTCTGTACTCAAAACAAAAAAGCTCCATGACATGACAAAAAAGCTCGTTAAACTGTGAACAAACTGTGAGGAAGCGGGAGAAAGTGGTACGAGTGTGTGTGTGTGTGTGTGTGTGTGGCTAAACCTAAACCCCAGGTTCAGTACCAAAAGTTCCAGATGTGCTATTTGGTATTTGGGTTAGTATTGGTATATATATATATATATATATATATATATATATATATATATATATATATATATATATATATATATATATATATATATATGTATGTGTGTGTGTGCATTAGCAGTACCTTAGTCTCAGCCTCATTATGTGTGCTAACACTCAGTCCCGAGCCGGCGAGCGTGTGTTGTCTGGAGGAGAATGTGTGAGAAGGCTGGATGAGGGGAGGCGTGTGTCCAAAAGGGCTCAGGCCTCTTTGATGGGACAGCAGCTGTTGATATGCCACTGGGTTGATGGAGTGATGGAAAGGAAAAGAAGGGCTGAAAGATAGAGATAAATACAAAAAGACACAAAATACACAGGGATAAGCGCTCGTTCCACTTTGTCTTCGCCCACATCTCTGTATCGCAATACACGAACGCCATATTTCACGTTACTGTCACAAACAGCATAATGAGCAATAAATCACTGCAGACATACACACAGAGCCTCAGATAGAGATATCAGACTGGAAATGAGTACTCTGTAGGATAGCAAAGACAAAAAAAATGTCTATAGAATTCGTATATAAAATCAGACACCGACCAAAATGTAAAGCTGTAAAGTGAATTCAGTTTTCATTCAGCATTTTAATGAATAAAAAGAAAACAGGATTAAATACCATCAGTTCAGCACTGACTTACTTGTGGACGTACCAAAAAGACAGCATACAATAAAATATGTAAGGAATAAAGCACTTGGGGTTGTGGTGTTATAGATTATAAAATAATCTAGGACATGGTAGTGTATTGTGGCCCGATATGATTATTTTCCTGCAGTAATTTGCTACATTTTATATTACAAATTTTTAAAATGATAACGTACTTTTTATGAGTTCATCAGTTCCTCCAGTATTTTGCAATTTTTCAAAATTACCGCAGATTTGGGCCAAGACGTGGAATATGACGTCATCGCAATGATCATCCAATCAAAGCCCTCTCCGATTCACGCGCGTCGAACATGAGTGCATCTAAAAGGTCTCTTTTCCCAACAAACATCACTGCGAAACAATTTAGCGCGATTGCAATTTCACCAATTCAAGTAGTTTTCCGCGAATAAGCACAAAAAAAAAAACCTCTGCAAGTTGCATCACAAATTAAGGAAAAACACGCAGCAAAACTTTATGATCATTACAAAGTGCTGACATTGGGGACTCCTTCCATGAATGTTAAACAAACATCTCCTAACAGAAAAATTCACTAGGGACTAACTTGTTTTGCGGATGTTGCACACCATTTAATGTAACTATGAATTGATTATTTTGTCAAATAAAATTGTATTCGTTCCCAAACTGCTGTGGGGTTTCATTCCTTACATCTCTTATACCATGTTAAAAAGACCTCAATATCATTCCTGTATTATGTACATTAAAGAAACTGCACATTACTGTACATTAAATAGTCAACATTTAAAGCGGATGAATTTGACCTGAATGGAACATTGCGTGAGAAATTTGCGTGAGATAGTGGGATGAGTGATTCATGATCACGGCTGCGCTTTTACCTGATGCCTCCGACGGAGAGATGGCCGTACGAGCTGCTAGCGGCCGAGCTGGAGCGCGAGTTGTTGATGTAGGCCACTAGAGAGTTAGGAGAAGTGCGGATCATAGTCTGTAGGTCAATACTGGCGTCTGAAAGTGGAGAGATGGACAGAGCTCTCTTCCGGCTCAGCCTGGGTGTGAGGCGTGGACTGGGAAAACGCGACACTGTATAACACACAGACACACATGATGGGAATTTGTTTAACATACAGTAATCTATATTAATTGCCTGGTTCAGGGAAAGATTTTTGATAGGTCAAGACATGTTTGTTGTATGATTTCTTTGTAGGAAGCTAAAAAGGCCATCTGATTGAGACTAGAGGTTTGCGTAAGGACTGGGATCCCAGTCCCAGTTGCAGGATGCAACAAAACAGTCATTCAAACGGTATTTTTTCTTTCTTTTTAAATGTTGATACCAATTATGAACTGGAGTGATGTAGCTGAGCTTGAAGAAACTCTCAAAGCCTGACAGTCCGACCATTTCTACCGCTGTTTATCCCCCCAGAGTTTTCCAGTGTTTTGGGGCATCGTGATAGGGATCATATTTTACAAAACCCCAAAATACACCAAATAAAAGAACATTTTTGACCACACCCACTCTGATTTACAGTAGGTTCTGCTCTGCCTCTGTGGACTTCCTCGCCTCATCTGATGCTCGTGGCTAAGCAAATTTCACCCACGTCTCCCTCCCATAAACAACAACCCTCATCACTTTATCCACTATTATTCCCACTAACCTATTTTCCTTAATCCCCACATTCCTCTGACTCCCGAATCAAGCTGATAGCAGCCGTTCTTCCCAAAGTGTGCCGTCCCATACCATGGGAGCCTCTGATTGACTAATCCTGAAATATTATTCTCTATTATTCTCTCTGTCTCTCCAGCTAAGGAGAAATCCATGGAGTCGCTGCAGTGGCGGATTGCATTGTGTCATTTCCCCACTCGGCCCACCTCCGTGCTATTTTGGGTAGAGTGTGAGGAGCACGTGTGCCAGGTGAGACAGTGTGATCGATGCTTGCGCACTCTCTCCCCGACACCCAGCCTCCCTGGAATATAGCACAGCCCTATCAATAAGTGCCAGAGATTGTGTCTTCACTAATACTGTAGCTGGAGGCCGACACTGAGAAACTCAACTAGCACAGATCATTTTGGAAAGAGAACACAACAAAACGTAACACGTGAGTCCGGGATCGCACTCAACCATGAAGGAATGTTGTTCTGATATGTTCAAATGTAAAAAAAAAAAAATAATAAAAAAGCCAAAAACAAAAAAAGCCAAAAAAAAAAGAAGCAAAGCCAAATAGTGCAATCAAGTGTCTTTATCAGCTTCATCTCAAACTCACAATGACCTCGTTCTGATTTGACCATGGATGATTAATCATTGCCTATAATTTACTGTAATTATTTAGATAACTATCAACTGTTGCAGGCGTCTATCGGTTTGGATAATGAGGGCAATTTATAGGCTTCGTCAGAATTTAAAAAAGGAACAAGGAGGAAAAACGGAGCAGGTGCGTTCTCGTCTGTGTGTGTGTGCGTAGACGTGGAATATTTATGGAAAATTTCTTTATCGTCTTTATCGCAGCCAGCAATTTTAGGTTAGCGGAACTTAAAGTTCTGGGCATGTTAGGCTCCAAGATCCTCCAATCTGCCATGAGGTTGTTTTGTCTATTTTTTTTGGGCGACATTCTAATAACATCGCGTTGAAGGGTAAAATGATCCGAACGTTTGTTTGTTGTTTTGGCGTAAGCGTGTCTCTATTAAGAAAGCTTTCACATATGCAGTGTTTCGAAAGTCTGACTTTAGTCGAAAGTCGAAACCTGGTGCGTTTTACTTTGGGCTGGAATCGCAAAACAGAAACGCAACAGCAAATCAGAAAACACAACAAAACAACAACACAATAAAAATCTAACAGCATAAACTACAAACACAGCGGCAAACTCAATGACAAATGTTTTCACAAGTGTGTCAGTAAACATGTACATTCGCAGTAGTGTTTTTGCTTTTGTTGTGTTTTCTGTTGTGTTTTTGATTTTATTGTGTTTTCTGTTGTGTTTTTGTCACTGCACTTTTTGAGTTTCTGTTGTGTTTGTGGTTGCGTTTGTTTTTTATTTGTTGTTTTTGCGCTTGTTGTGTGTTCAGTTTTGTTTGTGGTTTTGTGATTGCACTTTGAGTTTCTATTATGTTTGTTTTTCTTTTTTTATTTGTTGTTTTGTCTGTTGTGTTTTTGCTTTTGTCATTGCACTTTCTGAGTTTCTGTTGGGTTTGTGGTTGTGTTTTTCTGTTTCTTTTTAATTTGTTGTGTTTTTGGTTTTGTTGTTGTGTTTTCTGTTGTGTTTTTGCTTTTGTCGTGTTTTCTGTTGTGTTTGTGGTTGCTTTTTTTTTTTTTTGCTTTTTGGTTTTGTTGTTGTGATTTTGATTTGCTGTGGTATGTTTAGACTTACTGTTCCATTTTCTGATTTGCTGCTGTGATTTTCATTAACATGTTTTGCACATCTAGGCCACTCTACAGTTTGTTTATGATAGTACTGTTAGACACTGGCCTGTAGTATTTGTGCCAGTATGAAGATATGATTTTGACAGATAATACAAAGCACTTATGTAAGTCACTCTGTATTATAAGGACATCTGCCAAATCACTGCCTGTGAGAGGTGAACCCCAGTGTGTGAACGTGATTCATCCCAAATTCAACTGCAGAAAGTGACTGAAATTTTTTTTCATTTTTTTCATTTTTCATTCCCACCGTGGCCTGTGTGTGCGGAGTTTGCATGTTCTCCCCGTGCTGCGGGGGTTTCCTCCAGGTACTCCGGTTTCCTCCCCCAGTCTAAAGACATGCATGGTAGGCTGACTGGCATGTCTAAAGTGTTCATAGTGTATGAGTGTGTGTGTGAATGTGTATGTGATTGTGCCCTGCGATGGGATAGGCTCCAGGTTCCCCTTGACCCAGAAGTATAAGCGGTATAGAAAATGGATGGATGTATAATGGGTTGTGATGATCTCTGTCAAAATTCGAAGTGTTCATGAAGAATAATATTAAAAAAAAAGCAATGGCAGATAAGATTGAAAAATGATCAAGTTAAAATGTTATTTATAATAATAGCTGTAAATTAATAGTCTGTGCTTGTTTGTTTTTTATTATTTTGTATAAAATTGAAACGGTGTATCAACGTACATCTCTGTCCAATTGTCTTTAAACATTCTGTTTTATTTGACTTTTACATTTTCATAACAAGCCATGTTGTCACTTCAGAAATCAGACCAGAGGGTAAATATTTAATAAATTAAAAACAATCAAACAAAGTCTGTGAAAACTTTCCTGCCTCCAGCTAAATAATTTACATAAATGGATGTGATTGGCCACAACAAAGTGCTACCGAAGCCGTGATGATTCACGGAAAAATAAATAAATATACAAATAAATAAATAAACTAGAGCCACTACATTGCAGCCAATTTTTTCATGTTGATCAGGACTGCTAAGGTTTTTTTTTTTTGAGCATTCAGTGCAATCTTCTGAAATGAGTTCCTGGGTCTCCATCCAGAGAGCAACATTTTCACTTCAACTCTAATGACACAAACAGACTAATAGTTGCTATAAATTCAGCTAAAAGAATGAAAATTTGGGCTTTTTTATTACTAAAGTTGCGATATAATATAATGTAATGTAACCTAAGGTCTTGTTTGGAGAGCTATAGGAAAACAAGTTTTTTTCTAGGGTATAGGTTAAAGGTGTTGGTTAGTGTGTTTGGTGTTCCAAAGTGAAAAATTCTCTGTTTTAACTCAACAGGTGCGAGGCATTAGTGCCGGTGTTGGCAAACGCATGTGTGAGTATGTGTGTGTGATTAGGGGTTGTAACCAGAAGCTCTGGCAACTGGACGTCCATAATGATTCCATCACATCTGGTGCCAACACAAGCAAGCTTACACAAACCATTCCTCTGTAAGTGTGTATGTGTGTGTGTGTGTGTGTTTGTGAGTGCGTTTGTGTGTGTGTATACACATTCCCTACTGAGCTCACAGCTAATAAGTAATCCTCCAGCTTTGTAGCTGTGAAGGTCATTACTTTTAGCATGAGCTAATGGTTCTGTGTAATTATAAAAGCATTCGTTTCGGCACTTGGGCCCCTACCAGACGTTTAGCACCAACAACTTTTAGAAGCTGCATCCCAAATTATTAAGACACCATCAGAATTCGTGCACACCAGACATTACATTAGCCGTGATTTCGCTTTCTTTTAAGAGGATGGATCTAGAGTACACATTTACAGATGTGTGTATGTAAAGATTATATGGCTAGCCACACTGCTGTGACGTGAGGCCTTTATAGTGAGCCTGTTATGGTATTTGCATGGCGTTAATGGGGGTGAGGGGGAGTGTGTGGGACATGAGATGCTCAGCCTTGGCACTCATATTTGTCTCTGTTACGCCCTCACCTCAGGGGAGATGTGTTTATTAATGTGCCACTTCCCTTGATAAATGGCCAAATGGAGAGCTGGGCGTCGCTTGCTCCATGCCTCCCCCTCTTCCTGCAACCTTAGTGATTTATGTCAACAGAGACCGCTAAAAACCTGCCGAAACCCTCACATACCTAAAAACTCTGCGAAATTCCCATTAAAAAAAGAACAGTGGAATGGTGTCAGGACCCAAACTTTCCTAAAATCCCATGAGAAACTACAGCATGAAGGAGAACAGCATAGCCCAAACATACCAAAATATACCATAATGTACCAAAACATACCAGAATATACCAAAACATCCCCAAATATACCAAAATATACCAAAACAAGCCAAATCATAATAAAATATGCCAAAATGTGGCAAAGTATACCAAAATATATCATAATGTACCAAAACATACCAAAATGTGCCAGGGTATATTTGCATTTATTCATTTAGCAGACGCTTTTATCCAAAGGGACTTACAAATGAGAAAATACAAGCGAAGCGATATATCAAGCAGAGAACAATACAAGTAGTGCCACCGTTTTAGTATGTTTTGGAACATTTTGGTATGTTTTGGTATATTTTAGAATGTTTTGGTACATTTTGATATATTTTAGTATGTTTTGGTACATTTTGGTATGTTTGGATACATCTTGGTATATTCTAGTGTGTTTTTGGTACATTTTGGTATGTTTTGGTACATTTTGGTATATTTTAGTATGTTTGGGTACATTTTGGTATATTTTGGTATGTTTTGGTATATTTTAGTATATTTTGGTACATTTTGGTATGTTTGGGTACATTTTGGTATGTTTGGGTACATTTTGGTATATTTTAGTATGTTTTGGTACATTTTGGTATGTTTGGGTACATTTTGGTATATTTTAGTATGTTTTGGTACATTTTGGTATGTTTGGGTACATTTTGGTATATTTTAGTTTGTTTTGGTACATTTTGGTATGTTTGGGTACATTTTGGTATATTTTGGTATGTTTTGGTACATTTTGGTATATTTTAGTATGTTTTGGTACATTTTGGTATGTTTGGGTACATTTTGGTATATTTTAGTTTGTTTTGGTACATTTTGGTATGTTTGGGTACATTTTGGTATATTTTAGTATGTTTGGGTACATTTTGGTATATTTTAGTTTGTTTTGGTACATTTTGGTATGTTTGGGTACATTTTGGTATATTTTGGTATGTTTTGGTACATTTTGGTATATTTTAGTATCTTTTGGTACATTTTCGTATGTTTGGGTACATTTTGGTATATTTTAGTTTGTTTTGGTACATTTTGGTATGTTTGGGTACATTTTGGTATATTTTAGTATGTTTTGGTACATTTTGGTATATTTTAGTATGTTTTGGTACATTTTGGTATATTTAGGTATGTTTGGGTACATTCTGGTATATTTTTGGTTCGTTTCAGTATGTTTTGGTACATTTTGGTATATTTTATTATGATTTGGTTTGTTTTGGTATATTTTGGTATACTTTGGCACATTTGAGTATATTTTGGTATGTTTTGGTATAAACATTGAACCTTTGAAGCTGATCTGTTTGAGCAAAGAAGTTAACATATTGCTTTGCTTCTCATTTGCATAAACACCACTCAATTTTATTACATGTGTGAAATGACTGTAACAAAAATGATTCTCATAAGAACTTAGTTTTTCCCCCAATGAATGTCCTCATTACAGGAAAATATATTAATTATAGGGTGGCAATAATTTTCAGCATTTTTCTTTAAAATCAATATCAACAATTTTTTATTGAAAATAGCATCTTGAAGAAAGAACCTACAATCCTTAAGTAGACCATTAAAAAAAAAAGTGTTAAAATAAAACTACACACAAGACCCATATGGTTAAGCTCAAAACTACACCCATTTCATCCTTTTTATCCCCCATAAGGGGTGCCAATAATTTTAGATTTTAGAAATAATTTTAGAAATTTTGGTGCAGTACTTTACAAGAAGACTATTTATTATTATTATTATTATTATTATTATTAATAATAATAATAATAATAATAATAATAATAATAATAATAATAATAATAATAATAATGATAATTAACTGCACTTCTCATTACTTGACATCGCTCATGTTTTTAGGAGCTAAAAGTGGAACCTTGGTAGAAAGAGACACCATAAATTTGGTAAAACAACCACACAGCCATGTTGGAAAACTTTACACTATAGCATTGGGCTTCTTGATAGCTTACAAAATACAAACTGCCTGGCATTCTAAGAGAAAGTGATGTCTACTCAGTCTGTTTTTCCACCCAACGTAATAGGTTGAATTCAATCAATTCCACCATACTGAATATGCGCCATTCAGACCAAACTCTAGAAGAATGACCAGGACATCAAGACAAAGTCAGTCTAATGAGCCATTAAGCCACTGGGTTGAACAGGTCAGGGTTTTGTTTGGGGTCACACATCATGTGACTGAGGTTAGAGGGAGACAGTCAGAATGAAACAGGAATGAAGAGAGAGCAGGCCTGAGACCCCATGCGAGGTGAAGCAGGAGGAAGCTGAGTTGCTGTTTGTTATTGTGAGCTGACTGTTTGGCTGACGGTAAAGGCTGAACAAATATTTGCTCAGTAATGCACAGGGTTAGTGAGCTACTGTGTTTTATGGCATACTAATTTTAAATAAACAATTTTTACTTCCAGTTCTTCACCATTGTTTTGGAAGTTTTGCTGTAACTGACAGGCTGATGGGAAAATGAACAAAACATTAACAACTTTTGAAAAGGTGAACAACTCATCTGGGTTTTTTCACAATTCCCAGGACTCTAGGTGCCCGTGTCAGCTGAGAAAAGCACAGCCATCTCCCATCTCCACTACCTGGTTAGCATCTCCATTTCAGGTCATGCAATGAGTCCTGATGGCTAGTTTCATTAAACAGACGTTGATGGATGACGCAACGGCTGTGGCATGCTACAGCTCTGAGAACCGCTCTGAAAGAATTGGCCTGTGCTCCAGACGCCGGTCCCCTTTTAAGGTGACTTAGGAAGTGAGAGATGAAAGCAGGCATTCATTATGTTAAACACACTCACTTTCCTCAGAGGGAAACACTCTTATAAATGTCAGAGCAGCATGTGTGTTTACAGAGAGCACTGGCAGTGACAGTGGGAAAATACTGCACATGTAGGAGTCACCTTAAGTCACTTGTGAGGGGAATATTTTTAAAAGGATGTGTCGTTAGGGTTTATCATAGATCTCCCAGGAAGGTTATCTGAAGTTTTAGGCGATTTCTTATTGACCTAATGTTTTTTTTTAGAATATTTAATTGTGAAAATTAAAAGTCAAACAATTAAGTCTAACAAAGACATAGG
This sequence comes from Ictalurus punctatus, assembly GCF_001660625.3. Classification (NCBI taxonomy): domain Eukaryota; kingdom Metazoa; phylum Chordata; class Actinopteri; order Siluriformes; family Ictaluridae; genus Ictalurus; species Ictalurus punctatus. Next base: position 23,561,829 of record NC_030425.2, read on the forward strand.
AAATTATACCATATACCAAGCTTAGGTTTAGTACCTTTTCACATGACTTCTGTCATATGAAACTGAACAGCAAAACACCATATCTGAAGAAGTTTCCATACGTTTGCATTCACAGAGAAATCCAGATTCTATGACAATACAAATAGGAAACATCCCCAGCCCACCACACATTCACCCCTCCCTCTCTTCAAGTAAAACAGTATTGCCTGGCCTGTATTTACGTACTGAAATGTGATTGGTTACTACATTTTATGACACAATAACATCTGCCTGCCATTTGATCAATACCAGCTCAGATTTTCTGGTGACATTTTCAGCTATTTCTTAATAGAATAAAGCAAAACTGATGCAGTGAATAAATTATTATGTTTGATAAATTTACTAGTCAATTATTCTAGCATCTTCCCATAAATGAATAATTTAACACTTGCACTGTTACTTAAAATGTCATCGTACTGGACATTACGTTAACGTGATTCATGCCTAATTCATATTTAACCCCTTCATACATATGTACTCTTTCCCTCATGGGCTGAAACTCACTGTCCATCGGGTTGATGTAGTCCGGGAGGTGAACAGCAGCAGCGGCGGCAGCTGCAGCAGCAGCAGTGGTGGATCCAGCTGCAATCAGATCTCCATATGGACTCCTGTGACTTGCCATCAGGTGGTAGTAATCAGCTGAGCTGGCTCCGTGAGGGGGAGGAGGAAGACCAAATAGCCCACGCTCCTTCAGGTGCTCATGGGCAACTGTAGAAGGTATGAGAGAGATGAACGAGAGGAGAGAGTAGAAACAGTTTTACATACAGTACTAACACAAAACCGTGCAATATGATAGCAAAGTATTACTTCGTAAACTGTTAGGACTTACACAGTGTACACGCGTGTCTACAAAAGTAATAAGTAAAGGCAACTGGACTTAATATTAAATCCTTGAAAAAAGTCAAATCCTTGATGTTATATATAATTGTATGAAATCATTTTAAAGATTATTTAAAGGTCTTAAAGGGAAAGTTTGTATTTTTTTTTTAAGTATGCTTATAGACAGACACAATAATAATAATAATAATAATAATAATAATAATAATAATAATAATAATAATAATAATAATAAGTGGTTAGCACGTTCGCCTCAAACCTCCAGGGTCAGGGGTTCGATTCCCACCGTGGCCCTGTGAGTGTGGAGTTTGCCTGTTCTACCCGTTCTACCATGTTCTTCCTCCGGGTACTCCGGTTTCCTCCCCCAGTCCAAAGACATGCATGGTAGGCTGATTGGCATGTCCAAAGTGTCTGTGGTGTATGAATAGGTGTGTGAGTGTATATGTGATTGTGCTCTGCGATGGACTGGCACCCTGTCCAGGGTGTACCCCGCCTTGTGCTCCCTGGGATAGGCTCCAGGTTCCCCGTGACGCTGAAGGAAGGATAAGCGGTATAGAAAATGGATGGATGGATGGATAATAATAATAATAATAATGATGATGATAATTATTCTTAATATCATTATTATAATAATAATAATTATTTTTAATAAAGTTGTTGTTGCATAAATTCTTTGAAAAATTGTCATTGTCAGGCAATGGATTTTACTAGTTTCTTTGTATCAGGCTTCTATTGACATTTTTCCAGCCCAGAAATAAGCTCCGTCCCCCAGCTGGAATAGCAGTTCCTTATTTTAACAGATGGGGTGGAGAGAAAGAGGAGCCTTGTTAGGGTTTTTTTTTTATTGCAGTTTTAATCACAGACAGAATTACAAACTGCTTCTTTAATTGGTTCTAGATCACATGACGCTCTCTGCTTCCCTACTATTTGCACTTGTTTTTGGTCAGTTGATGTCTTGTAGTCTCACACCACTTGAATTCCTGTCTGCTCCTTTAACAGCTCTATTCTTGGATTGTATTCTGCCTCACTAGTCTCATTAGATAAAAGCATTTGCCAAATGAATAAAATAAAAAGGTAAACATAAAGCCCAAGTTTGCACACAGCCGTCCAGTGGAAATAATGGAGAGAGCAGAAACTCAGAGCTACAACAGCAATGCACTGTTAACATCTGCACTCAGTAAAGCTCTGTTAAAAGTGTCAGGGCCAATAAGTGTGTGAGGGCCAAATCTGCTTTACACACTCACTTGGTCATACAGACCATGAGCACAGCTTGCCATATGGTTCACATTTGCATACAGTTAAAACGTACTGGCATTATGGAGTTCCTGCTGCGACCTTAGAGATATACATGCGTTTGGAAGTATGTGCTCATATGTGTGCGTATGTGTGTGAACATATTGGGTGCCTCATTGAAAACATTACTACTGATTTCTCACAATTAGTTCTAAGTGTGTTTTAACTGCAGTATCTCATACTCCTCCATATGTGTTGGGGCAAAAAAAATTGTGAACTCCATTGCAGAATTTCTTTGTACACTGATCCATATTTGAACACTTGTGGACATTAGTATGGCATAGGATTAATAGGATGTTGGATGTCACATTTACAGATCTCACATTCAAGGCCATATCCACCTATCTACAAGTTAAAACACCATCCACTATCTCTCGCTACTGCTTTCCAGCTTTATTGCTGTCAGAATCTCCTGTGTGCTGCTTATTTAAGTTTTAAAGCACAGACCCATTACTGTCGACAGACTGTAAAAGTTGATTTATTTGCTATTTGGCCTGTTCCCCTGTTGTTGTAATTCAGTTCTGCAGAGAAAAGTGTCAATGACAAAGGAAACTTAACTGCCTGCATGCTTTTTATTTGTTTTCAGCATCTTCCAATGTGCATTCGAATAGGAAATGTTAGGGCAGGAAAGCTCAAAGTTTTACTTGTGGTATGTTTAACAAATTTAAAGTATATTGCATAATATATTACATAATGTACACACCCAGAATGAAAAAAGAAAACTGATTTGATGGTAAACAGATTTACCAAGACAGTAGAATTTAATGTGAACTGCCTACACAACAACAGAACTAAATTTAACTAAACTGAAACTTAATACATTACTACAGAAACAAACTGAATTGAACTGAAAATGGTTACACTACAATAGAACTGACCTAACCGGAACTGAAATGGACTCATTCTGCAACAGAACAGACCTGAACTGAATCCAGCTACACTACAACATAACCAAAATGAATTGAACTGAAACTAGGTACCCCACTACAGACCTGAGTTGAATTGAACTGAATCTGGCTTCAAGGCAACAGACCTGAACTGAATTAAACTGAAACTGGCCACACTAGAACAGAACCAAATTAAATTGAACTAAAACTAGCAACACTACAACAGAGCTGAGCTGAATTGAACTGAAAACGGTAAACTACAATAGAACTGAAGTTAATCTGAAACTTGCACAAATTCACCTGAAACGGATGCTACACCATCGTCTCCCGAAGACGGAAGGATGCCAGACAATAGAACTGAAATTAATCTGAAACTTGCACACTACAATAGAACTGAATTGATCAGAAACTTTCACACTACAATAGAACTGAATTAATCTGAAACGTGTACACTACAAAAGAACTGAATTAATCGGAAACTTGCACACTACAATAGAACTGAATTAATCTGAAACGTGTACACTACAGTGGAACTGAATTAATCCGAAACTTGCACACTACAATAGAACTGAATTAATCTGAAACTTGCACACTACAATAGAACTGAATTAATCTGAAACTTGCACACTACAATAGAACTGAATTAATCTGAAACTTGTACACTACAATAGAACTGAATTAATCTGAAACTTGCACACTACAATAGAACTGAATTAATCTGAAACTTGTACACTACAATAGAACTGAATTAATCTGAAACGTGTACACTACAATAGAACTGAATTAATCTGAAACTAGTAGACTACAATAGAACTGAATTAATCTGAAACTTGTACACTACAATAGAACTGATATTAATCTGAAACTTGTACACTACAATAGAACTGAAGTTAATCTGAAACTAGTAGACAACAATAGAACTGAATTAATCTGAAACTTGTACACTACAATAGAACTGAAATTAATCTGAAACTTGTACACTACAATAGAACTGAAGTTAATCTGAAACTAGTAGACTACAATAAAACTGAATTAATCTGAAACTTGCACACTACAATAAAACTGGAATTAATTTGAAACTTGTACACTACAATATAACTGACCTAAACGGAAATGAAACTGGCTCGTTCTGCGGAACTGAACTGAATTGAACTGAAACTAGCTACACTACAGCAGAACCCAAACCGAACAGAAACTGGCTACACAGATTTGAACTAAACAGAATTGTATTTAACTACATAGAAATGAAGAACAAAACAAAACTGACTCAACTAACCTAACCAAAACAAACTAAAATTGACCATACTAGCACACCCCTAAAAAAATAAACACAAGTTAATTTAAATTTAAGTGAGCCAACCTCATGCTACAGAACTGAATCAAACTGAGTTACAATCCATTCACACAAAGTGCATGAACGTGTGTGTGTGTGTATGTGTGTGCTCACCATCTGCAGGGCTGAGCCCACGAGCCGCTGAGATCATGGAAAGTGTTGGGCTGCCATGGACCGAGCGCAGGTAGTGCTCCACATGGGGTGAGACATAGGGGTGAGGGGGACTGAAGGGCGACTCGGCCGGGCCGCCTGGTGAGAGCCGGATCAGGGATATATCAGAGATAACCGGACTCCCTAACGCTGGAGCTCTGGGAAAAACAACAACGAAGAAACTGGTTAATAAGCACTACAACATCGAATAAGACCATCTTTAACCATCATCTGCAAACAATTAGGGCCAAGAAAGAATGATCTTGCTATGAGTTTTGTGTCAAAGGATGTTTAAAAAATACTCTGGTAAAATTCTCCTAGGAGAGGTTCAGGCAAAGGCTTGAGGTTGAGGTATATGATGGATCATGTTTGGCTCTTCAGCTTGAGGTAATCTTCACTACATAAATCCAGCAGTAAGACCCAAGTCTCATCCTGAATGAAGGCTGACTTGTCTCATGTAGTATCTACCGTGTCTCTGCTTCATTAAATAAAATGAGGTCATATCTGCTGGTCTTTGGTTGAGATCTTGGTATAGATTTAGACTCAACATGCAAGCCTACAGTGGGGGGATTTTTGTGATACTCAGAGCAGATCTGGGGTCATATTATTGAGTGTCAATCATGGTCCAGTGGCTGGTCTATTTAGAAGCTTATTATTTATTTGAAAAATCAAATCTCAACCAACTTTTCAAACATCTCCTTTTTGCACTTGGGAAAACTTGGCCACTTTTAGTTCATTTCAGCAATACTATGGCTGACTCGCCTTTATTTCACCATATAATAGGCTAAAGTAGAAGATAATTAGAATTGGAAGAAAGTGCATTTCTAGCCATAGAAAGACTATATGAATAAGCACCAGACAGCAACTATTCAGGATGAAAAAGTTGCCTACAGATCTGGTTACAATTTATCCTTATCGGCCCTGATTGTAAAATCCTCTCCCAAGAACCCTGATCCAATTACATTTGGTTTGACATAATGTCTTTTTACAGAGATGTCCAGATTAAAAAGGGTTTATCCAAAGAACATGCGATTCTGATATCTGGACTTCAGCTCACAAAAGCAACAGAGTTTTCTCAGATGCCAAACTTCATTACACAAAGCATCTCAGTTCTCCTTGTCTCTCTGTGTCTCCCCCACTCTGAGAAGGAAATGATTGCACTGTAGTTAAGGCAGCCAGGGATTGCAGTCACTCGACTCCCCCATCATCTCTTTCTTTCTTTAGCTGTGGCTGATTTTCAACCCCACCGTCTTTTTGATGCTTCCCAGACCACACAAAGAACCAGTAGGATATTCATTTGGATTGAAAGAAACTGTTCGGTTTAGGCCCACATGTCTCCTGGGCTGTTTTATAAGCTTTTCATTGCACAGGGCTGAGATTTGCGTCGAATGCCTGATCCCCACAGGGTCAGAACACACCAGTTGGCCAGAATTAAAGAAAAAGAGCCTTTTTGTGAGACCCCCTTCAGACTGAAGGACAAAAACAGCTGGTTGTCGAACCTTTTCATGTATGCTCCTTCAATTTTTCTGTCTTCTAGCCCAAGAAAAAAATGAAGTGCATTGTAGCTAAACCTAGAAAGGTTGTCCAGAAAACTTCATGAAAGATGCTCCATTTCATTTCTCCATAGAGAGGGTTTCAAGTAGTAACCCTTATGATACTAAAACCTAGTAGTTTAAAACCTAATAAGTATAAATAAGTATACTAAAACCTAATAAGTTTTGGTACTTATCCAAGACATTTGTGGAACCCTTTGACAAATACTAGTAAGAATTTCTTTTGATACCAACAAAGTGTCTCACATTGTCCTCACTTTCTGTACTGGTATGAGATTGACCTCAACCCCTTCACTTTCCACTGAGAGGCCACAGACTTCCACAATTTTTTTTTCTGAAGGCTTCCGGGTTGCGCATACACTTAGGCCCACTGAAAAGACTCCAGTGTTGCATGCCAGACAGCTAAACTCACACAGCCAGGCACAGCCTCCCAACCCCTCGACAACATTAATCTAACATCCTCCGTATGGATCTGATCTAACAAATCTGGCTTCAGCATGATCTTATCTGTCTTGAGCAAACTTACCGGGTTCTAGTCCAGCACCCAGCACTCTATCAAACTTCCCTGTCTACAGTATCATCTCGTGTGACTGTCGTCCAGGAGACATGAGAGAGAAAAAAAAACTCAGTTCCAAAGCAAAACCGTCTCTCTTTTTCAGGAATCTCAGGGATGTCATAGAATGATGACATTCAGCTCCTCGTCTGGAATGCATCTCGATTTATGAACTGTCTGACACAGTAGACATGTTGTATCGATGAACTGATCCTGTCTGTTCAGGTTTTCCACTAGCTTGACATCATTAAACTTTATTAAATTGGTCCCCAGCCAATAAGTCATTAGTGGCTGGGATATGTTCCACCCTGTTTTAACAACACGATCACTTGAATTTTAATGTTGGAAAATGACAGAGAGAGTGTTGTGCAAAAAGCATTTCCTAAAGAGTGTTTTGAATTAGTCCGTGTGATGTCAACGAATAAACAAAATGTGCCTTGCCCTGGCAGAGCCTTTACAAATAAATATTTGTATGATTTCAGTTGGCGAAATGAAATTCTTGAAAATGAGCTGTAAAGTTTTGCAGGATAAAATGCTAGCTGCAGGGCACAAAATCAGATCTGTTACAAATTACAGCACCAACTTAATTTCATTTCCCAAAATCAAAAATCACAGTTTTTCCCCAGCATCAATGGTTCTAATTTTCCTACAAAAAGGAAAGATTCAAGTCCTGAGGCATCAAACCTGGGAGTTACAGCAAAGCACCAGGAAAACAGAAAACATCAGAAACCAACTGTTCTAAGCTCCCACTATAGAACTACACTATACAGGTATGGGCAAAAGTTTGGACACCTGACCTTCACACCCATGTGTGGGCCCCAAACTGTTGCATTAAAGTTGGAAGCACACATGTCAAGCCTAAAATGTCTTTTTTATGGTGTAGCATTAAGATATTCACTGGAACTAAGGGGCCCAAACCTGTTCTAACATAACAATGCCATTACGTGTGCTCCATAAAGACATGGTTTGCCAAGGCTGAAGTAGAAGCTCTTGAGTATCTTGCACCGCAAGAGGCCTGACCTCAACCCCATTGAACACCTTTGGGATGAACTGGAATGCCGACTACATGCCAGGCTTAAATCTAGAATGGCATGTTCAACAATGACATATGGGTATGATGAGAGACCCTTTTTCACTTCTTGCTATAGACCTCTCTTACAAAAACTGGTTAAACTCTAGAACTTGCCTCACCTCAACCAAAGACATCCTCACCCTCCCAATATCGGGGGTTTGAAACTCTCGGGTAAGCCTTAAAAGTTCTATGTATATCTCTACAACAGTGGCTTTCTCTATGAGAGAATGTGTAAAACTACTTTAGAAAACTATTGAAAGAAACCCTGAGGTACCCTTTTTAATTTCTCAACTCCAGCTATAAAAGTATACAGTGCATGCTTATAAAAATGTACAAGTCTAGGACTTTGACCTCTTTGGGCTTGATGCTCTTGGGGAAGCCTTAAAGGTTCTAAAGTACAACCTTCTGTTGTAGAACTCAACAACAGTGGGTTTCTCTATCAGAGTATGGGTTAGCTGATAATGTACTTTGTCAGATAACTCAGCGTTCAGACCAAATGGAGATAAAATTTGTCCAGCAGAAAAGGCAATTCTCCGAAGGGGAAAGGACACACAAACACACATTTGCTTCTTGTAGTAATTACTTTCACTTTGGGCTGACTTTATCTAGGTGAACTTTAGGTAAGCCATTAGAAAACAAGAAGGTGGCGATGTGGTCTCTTTGGTTGGAAAAATGGCGGCGGTGTTTATTAAGACGTAGCAATCACACCTTGCTACTTTCTTACTGTTGCTTGGTGCTCATCTGGGGAAAAAATTTGCCATCCCATCCACCAATGCATGCTAAAGGTTTTGTGATTAAATATTTTCCTCTCTCTCTGCCTGCTAGGGTTTTCTTGCTAGCAATGTTGGCAACTCAGATACTGATACTGAACCTTTATTTGGAGCGTTTAGATTGTTGTGGATTATTTTTTTGGTCTGTGGCTTTGAGATGTGTGATTTAATTGCCATGTTTTTGGACTGTCTGATATTTCCCACTGAGAGTAATAACAGTAGCACACCGCAATTATACCACAGACAAACAGCTTTGGTTTTGATAGTCAGCAATCAGGCTGTGTCATAACACTGCCCCATGTAATAACAAGGCAGACATGATGGAGGGTTTTTTTTTATTCCAGAGTTTTTGATGCCAGGCTATTGTTGAAGATGTGCTGCCATGCCAGACTCCCGGGATGAGGACATTGTTTCAGGTGCCCGTGCTGGTGTAGCATTCACGCCCGGCAGATGGACAGTGCACCTGTTTTGGCATTTACCAGGAAGTTAGGTGCCCACGTGAGCCCATTGTCTGGCCTCTCAGGCTAATGGAGGCCTGAGCCTCAGCCTTAATACCCATTCACAAACGCAACAGGGGCCAGGATCATCCATGGCTACATCATGTGGGCGCCTGGCACCACTGAGTTGATCATCACACTGTGTTGGGGTTTAAATTTCTCAGTACGCAGTAGCGGATTTTCAGATCAGATGCTTTGCATCTCTATGTGCATTAGGAGACACTGATATTTTCACATACTTGCAGGTTAAACTTTATATTTGTGTGCATGTGTGTCTTTTTATTGGACAGAGATAAATTATAGTGAGACAAGAGTGGCAGTAGCAAGGGGCCACCACTCTGATTTAGATAAATCACACGTTCTACCACACTCCAACAGTACACTCACATTCCACACACACTCGCACGTACTTTCAACCACACAGAGGTCCGTATTCAGAGCTTAGCTAAATACATGTAAATTTCCAAAATTGCACACATCATTATACACTTAGGTAGTTTGGGAAAGGAGTGTGTAACAGAGGTGTGTCTCGGTTATCTCACTCTTTGATCTTAAACAATTTTAAATCTCCACTTCAGAAAACATAACTGTATGAGATTTTCTGCAAACTCAAGCCTTGACCACTCTACATTTAAAAAAAAAAAATTATAGATGAATAATTTCGGACTTGTAAATGCATATTTAATAAATGTTTTGGCATAGTTTCATGTTCATTTTGTTGCCTTTTGTTGTTCCAGTCAGTCAGAGTCACCTGATGCTGTCAAGGAACTAAGAAATGTGTCCATTTTTATTGCTGAACTTCTATGCAAGTGCAGCTTGTGTAGCTTGTTATGATTGTGAAAAAGATTCAAATATTGTGTACACTCTTCATTTAAATGCGGACTGTTTGAACATGACTCCAAGTCACACACAAATTTGTCTTTATACTGTAGTTAGAGCAATAATGGTAATATTAAGTTGCAAAATAGATGAATAAAACAAAAGAGGAGATTGTGAGTTTCTTGATTTCCCATTTGTAAATCATACAGTCCCACATGGGGTCACAACCCCTAGTTTGGGAAACCCTGCATTAATGTATCAGGGCTATTTTTAATAAAACATGATCGTGAGTTAATATTAATATATACTAAGTATGGCCAGAAATGATCATGATATAACCATGAGATACCAACGTCATGGTCTTGAATTTTGTATCGAAGACTTAAATATGTTGTGGGAATATCATACTTAAAACGTGACCTCCAGTTAATTATTTGGTGGGAACCGGCGGAAAAGTCTATTCACTTCGAGAATTCCCTTAAGGCATTGTGGGTTAATGGTATATCCATGGTCTAATTCAATTGATTTCACTCTGTCTCACTCAAATAAAATAGTTCCCACAAATTAAGTACTTCATGGCAATAAAATATCTTGAAAAGCTTTAGTCTTGGCCCCGGTATATTTACTGTGGCCACACCTTGTTAAAAATAACCACCATGTCACCTCAGCAGCTCTGTAGGAATACACTATGGGGGGTTGATAGACAATATATACTGTAAATAAGACATTATGAGCTTGGCTTCATGCTTTCTAGCGATGGAACCACCAAACAGTCCTGCATGCTTCCCAACGATTTCTAGTTTATCGTGTGAAAAATGGACCATTCTTAGTTTAATCTGCTTCTCACTTACACTTTTACCAAGAGCTACTTTATGTCAGCCAAATAATGTGAGTGGACAAAAGCCTTTTTAAATGATTTGATCTAGTACCCTAAAAGGTTCTTTGACATGTCCCTCCATAACAGAATCCTTAAAAGTTCTGTATTGAAAAACAGAGGGTCACCCTTGCAAAAAAAAAAGTCCGGGAACCTTTGTGAAATACAGACAGATCAACTAAAATTAACTACACTCTTGGAAGAAAAGATATAATCAAGAAATAATCCAGGGTTGTTGGGTTGTATAGAACTCTCACTATTACATACAAGACTGATTGAGTATATTTTCACTTTTGCAGAAATATTATACATCAAAGTATATAAGGTAGACATTCAGAAATTCAGTTAATTGGCATGAGTTTTTTAATTTAAGGTGCTTGACTGCACTTTGGACCAGTTCTCCTGAGGCTTACTGGAGGTCTCCAGTAAAAATAGCAAAAGCTCCATCAGACATCATGCTACATTTCTCTTCTCAGTTCAAAGCCCTGTCTTCAGTTCTGCCGTGTCTAGTCCTTTGGCTGCGTTCTCACACTGAGCGGCACAGAGCACGGGAAGTGTGTGTCAACGCGTGTGCATCAGCCCATGAGACAAGTGGGTGGCGCGCTCCATAGCCCCCGGCCATCTCTGTCTCAAGAATTCCCACAGTGCTCCACTGCTCCACTCTAGAGATGAATCACCCCATCCTCTGTCATTCCAGCCACTTGGAGAGGCAGCAAACGTTTCTCTTGCGGAAAAAAAAAGCAAGGGAAGTTTCCCGGCGTGGTTTGGGTGACAGCTCTGACAAAATAACCAGCGGCCTCATTACGGTATATGCAAACAGTGATGAAGCGCACTGTATGGAGATGTCATGTTAGACGATTAGAGCAGGGACCTCTGACATGGCGCACTGAGACTGTAACAAAGTGGCTTGGCTTGCCACAGGCGACACCGTGCTTAATTTGCTGTGCAACGTCCCTGTAATTAGATGAATTTGGCACAGGCAGAGGGAAAGACAGCTAGATCAAAGCCTTGATGAATTAGGGGTCCACTGTCAAGATCACATCACATTAATCAAGGTAGCCGAGTAGTACGACATGTCCATCCCCCTACCCTGTACTCGCTACTGCATATGATGAATAGGCTCGCTGCTACCAGGCACACCATATGTATCACCATCAAAATCGGTGAATTTAAATGTAAGAACACAACTTCCAGAATTGTATTGATTTATTCGGCCCCTTTCTTAAGATAAACCTGCCTTGGAGGCAGACCTCATTTCTGGCTGGGGAAAATAAAGTAGTTTGAGTTGAATGTACAGTACTGACAACAAAGTGTAACTTCAAAACTTGTTTGGCCCACTTCAGTTTATACAACACAAAGCTCCCAGATGAAAATTCATATGGGACACATGGAACAACTGAGGTCTTGAGGTTACCCTACATTATTGTCGAAGTCTAGGGCAGCATTTTTGACCATGAGGATTTGGTTACACTGGAAGGGAAAACATTGTGCTGTCTTGATCTAGGAAGAAATCAATGCAAAAAGTCACGTTAATTGGAAGAGCATGTCGACCAGCATGTTTCTCTTTAGGCTGGAGATGGCAAAAAGTTGAGAATCTCCACACACAGTGTGGACTGGAAAGGAAATATTAGAGATGTTTGTGTGTGCCAGTGGTCAAGTACTTGTCTGTTTTTGATATTTCATTGGCCCATGATTGGGAAATTACACATTGTCTTGGGTTTCGTTGTGGGAAAATATATCAGTGATTTGAGGTGAAAAAAATGCTACACAGAAAACAGATCTGGAGTTAAGTCATATCTGTTAAGCATCTGCCCCATCAAACTGGAGTCTGATGATTTTGTGGGCTCAGACGTATATCAGAAGCCCACTGGGCTTGCCTCTGGTTTTTCATTGGGTCTCGAACGTAAATGGGCTATTTGGTTAGAGAGACAGAGTAGACATCATTACTTACCCATGCAAGGGGGTAAGGCCATGAGGTTCGTAGTGGTATCTTCCTTCGTGGTGACGTATGTCGATGGGGATTGGCGTGTGGAAAGTCGGGAATATATGATGAGGCCCTGCAGACAAGACAGAAAGACAGAGAGGAGAAAAGGAGAGAGAAAAGTATCGAGGGAGAGAGGAAGAAAAAAATCTGTAAGAAACTTCAAAAAAAAAAAAAGAAAGAAAGAAAAAAAAAACCTTTCAAAGCCAACCACTCTACAGTAAAGCAGAGTCTCAGAGCAGGCTGAGCAGTTTCGTGTAAAATATTGGCACTATCACACAAGAGAAGTGGAATAAATAAATAATCAAAGTCATCCTAAGAAATCCTACATCTTAGACATAAAAGATATCCAACTGGGCTTTCGACAAAGACCTGCAGCCAGACGCTCTTTGAACTAGTGGGAATGATGGAGGCTATCAAGGAGAAGCGCGGCCTCGACACAAACCGGAGTTGACAGCAGGGGAGAAGCTTTGCTCTGGCCTGTTGTAGTGGTGCAGACTACATAACCTTCCTCAATCACACATACACACATGTTCATGCACAAATACCCACATTCCCACATCTTAATGGCCTCAAAACAAATCGCCCTCTGTTGCGGAAAATCAGACGTGAGATTTGTTTTCTAAAGGAACGGGAGAATCATGGAAAGACACAGTGGTAGAAACAGAAGAAAACCCTCTGATGCCTTTGAAATTAAATACAGCCTCATTAATAAAGAGTGTGTGCGCTGCTTAGCAACTTTTTACTAGGCAATGTCGTTGCGCATGACGCTCCGTTTACAGTCAACCTCGTTTATATGAGCTCGGCATTTTCTTCATTATGGCTCCTTTTGTGGGGAATTTTTATTTGGAATGAAAAGGGATCAAAATCAACGCTTTCCTGTAATAAATACTCTCCTGGCTCGGGATGGCCCATTAAATCCAAGCGGGCCTTCATTAGCTGTTGTGATAACGAGACACCGCAGTTGATCTTTTGCAGGACCAAGTTTGTTTTTAGTGCCATAACAGTGTGGTTTTTTGCAGTCTTAAAGTCTTTTACAGAGTTTTGTTTCTAATTAGCATCAGTGTTCCTGTAAGTCCTCTTTCTTTCTCTTTTTTTTTTCTTCTACACTTTCTTCTATAAGAACATTAACACCACTGTTCCCCTCACTTGGCACCAGCATCGCAGATCGAGTTTCTTAGGCTTTTAGCACTTGGGACTAATTGTAAAAGGCTGACATTCTGACATGGGGGATTAAAAGACAGGAGATGAGAAAGAAAGATATGAGGGTCGCCTCTGATGGTTTCTGGATTGTATTAAAATTCTTCGGCGAGAGTGGGAATTTGGGAGAGGTCAAAGGTCACGGATTATTACCTATATCCGAGGAGCCTGTGAGGGGCTCTAGGGGGCCAAACACTCAACAGTGGTATGAGTCAGCACTCTCCATCCTTCTCCTCTTGCTTGATCCATGATGGCATGACGGACAAGCTCAGACTGAAAGCCAGTACTTGACATTCTTTCCAATTTCGTTCTCTCTCTGACTTTTGTCACATTTAACTCTGGTTTGTCTCAAAAAGCTTTGTAAGACCTGCTAGGTTTTATTTATTAAAGTGTTTATAAAGCTTATAGCCTTGGCTTCGGAGAAGTTGGGTTTGAAATGTTGTGATAACCTTACAGATAAACCTTATAAGGTGGGGGTGAATCCAACTTTTGCAGCCTATAATTGGTTAGCCATGAATATAGAACATGCTTTCATGTTTATATTGTTATAATACCCAGTAATTGTTTGGGCCTTGGAGCTGCAGGGTTGGTGCGTGACTTGTTTTAGTCATCCTACCATCTTTACAGTTTGTCATGGAAAATGCCCCTGGTCAGGTTTAATTGATACAAAACACCATAAAACGCACCTGACATTCAGAAAAGAACATGCCGCAACAATAACGGTGTGCAGCTGTTAAAAACACAAGACTACGGAGCTTCGTACGGCAGCGTTCAGATCTGACCTTTGAGCTGAAAAGATTCCTATTAAACCACAGCCACTTCACAACCTCCCGGCAGAAGCAACGCTACACCGCACAATGGAGGTCATGTGATTAAACACAGGCCTTGGTGCTTTCACCAGCCTCTCTGTCCCACGAAAAAGGGCAGGGGGCTATTTTTCAAGTAAGCACTATAATAGCGCTATGTGTGAATGCGCTGTGCTGTGGAGTGGATGCAAGCAAAACAGATTCATTCAGCTCCCGGCCCCGGTTAATGCCCCTTAACTAATGCTGGGAGTGAGTTATTGGAGGGGTGAAATAAGAGGGGGGTAGAGAGAAGGCCCAAGGAAGAGCCGAGACAAACTAAGAAAGAACTAGGTCAGCAAAACACGAGTTGAACACAACACAACTCAAGTCATTAAGATTAATCAAAGGAGTGCACTTATTGCCAGTCTTAAACTGTGCCACTATGGAAAAAGGGACGGAGAATGAAACAGAAAAACGGAAATGTAATGCTTAAGACAGACTTAAGACTTGAAACAGATCTGTACAAACCGCTAGACACTCAAATTTACATGTAACAAAAATCATGTAAGTAAATTAATCTAAATCATATGTAGAATAAAAAAAAAAACATGCGCAACATGTGAAAATGTCTGGAACATAATATTTGAAGTGTACAAATGTTTTGTATGTGAATCATGTGATTCATATGTGAAGTTCATGTGATTTTTCTGTAATAGCCAGAGCAAATATCGCTGATAAAAAATTGATCTATAACTCAAATTATGCATTTCAACAAATTTACATGATACTTTCATTAGTTAGCCTATTTTTTATTTTTTATTTTTTGAGTTTCACTATCAGAGAACCGAAAAAGCAAAAGCAACTGGTCTGATTAAAGAAAACGAGCTTTTGCATAGAAGAAATAAGTGTCTAAATAAACACAACAAGGCCAAAAATCTGGTCAATTATTTCTGACAATGTAAACAGACCCAACCCCTCGTTTTCTGTTGCCCAAGCTTAAAAAGTAGTATTAACGAGCTTTAAAACCCTCCCCACTCTGTGTCATTAAGGCTCCACATTTCTCCACACAACCACCATTCATCAGAGTGCTGCCTCAATTATCCGCATTAGCAGTGTTATTTCCAGAAGTCACATTTTTCATGTCAGCCTCTTTGTCTGGGCCTCTTAGGGGCCGTTCGGCTCGGATCTGCCGCCCCCCGGAGGAGGCTTGGGCCTCTGGTACGCCACGGTGCTCCGTGCGTGTCTGTGGATCCACCAGGTTGGGTTATTCGATCACATGGACAGCTTCATTGTTCCAAGAGAACAAAAGGCGAGCGCTCTGGAGAGTTCAACAGAGCCGTTTACCTGCTTCAGTGAGCTGTGTTCCCCGGGGGCCCACGCTCAGGCCCTCACATCTATTAGTCTTTGGGTGATAACATTTGTTTTAGCATCTGGAGGGAATGGAGACACTTTCTCACAGTCAGTCCTGGGCACAGTGCTGGAGCTGGAGGTTTTTCGTTCACACTCAAGGAGCTTGAGTAAAGATTTAAGTTGGAGCTCTGTTGCGCTGAAATGAAGTGATGGGACCCAATCAGGGTGTACGCAGTGTCATCTGTATCTGTTTAGTGCTCCAAATATCTGGATCTGTATTTAGATTTAAACTTTTAAAAGTGGGTGTGGCTAAAACTGAAGCTGTTTTTTTAATATGACCTGTATCACTATGCAAAACTCACATAAACACTCGGGAAACACTGGAACAACCCCCCCTCCCTCCACGCAGCCCCTCAAGAGGTAGAAATGCCACTGCAGTCTGCATAGTCTCTGACGTATCCTCAACCTCATCTTCATCACTCAAGTTCATAATTGGTTTCAGTGAGAGATGTGTGTTGGACAGTTTTTTTTTAATCCCGCTCACGCAGATATTATTTTTCTTTGTACCTGATCATGAAATTGTTTAACAAATGTAGTGATTTTTCCAAAATATGAACTAATTTATACCTACATATAGAAACTTCCACAACCCTGACCAGGCAGTTACTAAGGATGTATGCATGAACGCTGCACATTCATGTTACTGACCATGGTTGTTCTTTGACCTGCAAGCTTCATTTCTGATCGCTCGCTCACACCCTCATGAAAGTAAACTTTTTTGTCACATCCCACTGGATCCCAGTCCCGATGCACACTCCATGTCTCTAGATAGGGCATCTGAAACTTTCCGGTAAGCTTTCCAAAAAAAAAAAATCATATATATATTTTACTATATATAGAATAATATCCTATTCGTATTACACATTGTTTGTTGATTCAGTTGATGTAACTGAATAAACAAAGTCCTAGTCTCCAATCTCAGTTCACCGAGGAACCCAAAATCATCAAACTTGCTTAGCCAGACTACATAAAAATTCCTACGTCCACGTATACTGTTACAAAGCATTAACAGAGCTCTTAAAGGTTAAAGAGTTTATTCTGTTATAACTATAAATAGTTAAGGCACACAAACAGACGCGTCTTGCCTTTGTTTAGCCCTAATCCTCGGATCTACAACGCTAAAGTGGTTCCACCTTATAGGAAGTGCTCAATAAGCGTAATGATCCTCTGAGAAGGCCAGTCCTTGGCAGCATAATTAAAAGGCTTTCTGTCTTTATCCAGACAAGCAGGAGGGGAAATTAGACAGGAAATTCCTCTGGAACAAGCTGGCCAGAGGCTTAACTACACATCATCATGCCAAGCATTACACACCACCAAGCGCCATGTCGCAAAGCATTCTGGGACATGCCAAGGTAACTCAGTGCCTCTGGCAGGTTCAGAGTCTCAGCATGTAGTTCATTACACAGCTGCCCTTTTTTTAATCATCTCTTTTTTTTTTCTTTCAAATATAAGCATTTTTAACAGGATGTAGCATCCCTATTACCTCTGAATCACAGGGGTTGCATGGATGTATAAGATGTATTACATTGACTTATGATAAAAGTGCTCAGCTAGAAGTGACCATGAAGTTCGCGGGAATAAAGAGTTACTGCCGAAAATGTGTTTGAGCTGTAAATGCAGGAAGTCCAGTCTAGGCTTCGCAGCTGCAGGGGCAAAAGGGCAGAGCGTGGGGACACTTATCAGTGTCCTTCAGCTGCATCTGGGTAAAAATGCTAATAAGGTCCATGCATCATAGTTTGGATAAGAATGCGGAGAGGGCGAGAGAACGGCAGGTCTCCTCCGTCCACGGTATGTTGTTAGCATGCTGTTTGTGTAATTTAGGTACTTAAGACGGCAAGGGTCTGAAAGACTGATTACACCGTGCTGTAATCACACAGCCCCCTCTACCTGCTGATTTATCGCTGCTGCTCTTAATAGCTCTGCTTAACACACAGGTTTGTCCAGATTAAGTAATTACCTTTAAGCAAAAGTTTATTATCTTTAAGACTGGCGCTTTTGATAAAAGGACTGCCGTGTGAGAGAGAGAGTGGGAGAGAGAGAGAGATATTGGAGAGGTGCTGAGGGTGAATGAATGAGAAGGATAATTAAGAAACAATACATTAAATTGGTTTGTTCTGTGGGTGCTGTCACTGTGTTCCCCTGCTTACATTCATATTAGCCCTGTGGAACCCTTGCTAGGGGGGCGATGGGGATTACTGCTGGCCCAGAGGCGCTCGAATTATTCCTCAGGAACAGCTGTAAATTGAACAAGGAGCCAGCTAATTTAGAAAGAGCAGGGGGAGGGGGAGAAGTGCATCCCAGCTAAAAATAATATCTTAAACTATCCGTTGTGTTCAATGAAGAAGGTGTGAATGGGAGAGAAAGCTGATGAGTTATATAAGTAAGCAATAAAACATGACGGGCATGCTGTTATAGGAAAATAATCAAGGATATGTTGGTGACTACTGTCAAAGCTGCTGACACCTTTTGACCAATCAGATTGAGCATACAACAGTGCTGAGACATAAACAAAAGTTAACTACAAATAAGAAAGAAGACTCAGGATAGAAAAGACAAGATAAATCAGGGGATAATGCCAATTGGGCAGTCACAGCCCTTCACATCTTGTGACTGAAGTCTGAAATAGCCACACTGGCTTCGTCCATCATGCCCTTGGATGCTTTTTGTGGCCTTCTGGGCTTTGAGTGAAGTTTGGAAATAGAGCAGGACATGAGTAGGATGCTGTCCAGAGCTGGTTCAGGTTTGTCTCACATCACACTGACAAGTTCCACTCAAGCACACTCCCATCAATAGAGAACTTAATCAGAATGTTCAGTTACATATATGAACGACTCTAAGAGGTTTAGGGTGTAATGTTACAGAAATAACATTCCTGCAATGTTCTAACGTTATGCCATAGGACCTTGCGCACACAATGTTGCCAAGTACCAAAAAAATGATCGATCCAATAAGTAAACCTGTCACAGCATCCAGAAAAACTGAATATTTGAAATGAACAAGGAACAAAAGGTTTATGAATCTCTAATGATCAAACGAACAGAGTAAATATTCACTAAGCACTTTATCCTAGTCAGAGTCTTTGTGGATCTGGTGCCTATCCCAGGAACACTTGTCTGAGGCAGGAATGCACCGTGGATGGGACGTGTCCATCATGGGGCAATATTCACACATATTTACACACTTGTTCGCACCTAGTGGCAAATTAATGTAAGCAATCAATCTTTTGGGAAAACAGAGAACCCAAATTAAACCTGAAAAACAGGAATAACGTAGAGTAACTCGACATATAGAGCAACTATAGAGTAACTCGAGGTCATTCATATAGAGTCACATATAGAGTAACTCGAGGTCAAGCTTGAACTGGAGAACCTAGAGCTGTACCACCATGCCACCAAGTACAGTAATGAACAAATTGGTCTGATTTGACTCCTCCAGACACATGTATTTGTTGCTGTTTTTTTTTTTTTTTTTTTTAAATCTGGATAATAGTTCAATAATAATGCGAGTGAAAGCTTTGTTTATTCCAATAACGAAAATAATGCTCTCTGATGGCACAGGGAAGCTGAGCTGAGACAGCTTGCCCTGGCCCGGCTCCTTTGTTTGCTTAAACTCTTGAGGTGTTTGCTGAAGTGTTTCAACTTTTAGCAGGCGGTGAGCCTAAGCAGAGTTCTGGTGGTTTCCACCCATGTTTATAAACTGCTCTTGCTAAAACGGTTTACTGCCTGTCCTTTACGTTAACCCTTCACTTCTCCACACTGTGCAATCTAACCCTAGAGTTTCTGTATTTGATTCTTTTTTTTTCTGAACAACAACAACAACAGTCTGCTTAACTCTTCTATCAAAACAACGTGATAACGGATGTGTTAGGCAGTGCGTTGAGCACGTGGCTGAGAGATTTTGCTTTTCCAGCTGCCTCTGTGAGCTGCGGCCTTTCCTCGGCCAGGGACACGCTCGTAAACGCAGAATGAGAAACAGCTGTAGGGCGCAGCCTCCTCCTGCACACTTGGCTCTCTCTGTCTTCCCAGAGGGGGGTGAAGGGGGATCGAGAGGCCCCTTCATGGATGGTATGCTTGAGGCCTTTGGATTTGTCATGAAATGTCTCGTGTGAGAGGTACTTACAACTTACAACTGGTATTCTGTACCTCATAAAGTCAGGAAATCATTTTTTTCTGTGTCCTTTCTTTTTTTTTCTGTCCACCATCTTTATTTTTTCTGTCCACGTACTTATGTGCTTGCTGTATTCGGGGCATAAATAACATATGCGTGACGACCTTACTGACAACATTATTACAGCCAATAACAATGATGGCAAGAATATTTAAAGAGTTCTGGACCTGACAAGCGCTATTACATTTTGATTTCTTTACAGCATACATATGTATAGATGTGTTCTAGTTTACAAAATAACACTTTTGGTGGTTTTCCTGGTTTTACAGTTTACAGTTAACTTATTTAAATCATATTTGATTAATTTACATAGGAATACCCGACATATTTTACTGGCATTCCTTGTATCATGTTGTAAAATCAGGTGTTTTTTCCTATTTTGACATAGCTGAATCTGTGTTTTACTGTTTTTACCTAGTTTTGCTTGTTAATAAAAATCTGACATTTGCTTTTAGTAAAATAAGACTAAGTTCTTCTGGTGTTTCTTCACATATTCTTGTGAAATCAGTACAATTTTATTGCCATTGCTTAATTTACTCAGTAAAACCAGATTCATTTATGGTTCTCCTTAGCTCTTTTATTAAGATAATGGTGCTTTACATTTAAACAAGTTTTAAAACAGGTGCAATGCTTCCTAGGTGTTAGATCAGTGAACATCTAAATTAACAGCTGTATGCAATATTTGCTAACATGTCTTTGAATTCTCTTTAGCACCTCGCTAAAATCAGACCAATGCACTAAAGGCCATCAGCCTCATTTCAGCATTACATATACACTTCCATATGGGCACCACCTGGTTCTCGCGCTTTCTGTGGTGTTATATTGATTTTTTTTGCTGCAGATGAAGAACTGACTGGTAAAGACCAGTGCAATGTCAGGTCCTGAGCAGACAGTACTCTTTGGTCAGCTCTTGACTTCCTGACCATGTCCATTTAGCTGCTTAGTACCAAGAGTTCCAGCCCAATGCAGGCATACAGCATTCAGTTCTGTGGAATACATTGCAGTCATCGGTTTTCCTCTTATAAGAGTAAAATGAAAGAGTTTTTCAGGGACATCATATGTATGTTAACAGAGATGAAGGTAAAACTAGCAATGCAAAGCTACAACTTATTCTCAGATTTGATTTAGACCCTTTCTCAAGGTGTGAAAATCAATATGCGTTAATAGATAATTAGACCCTAATTTCTCCTGAGGCTTAACCTGACTGCCAGGAATCGTATAAAAAATATCTTGCGATTTTAATTGGCCTGTTCAAACAAGCGGCATGAACGAACAGCATAGACAGACGTGTTAATTGAATCGCCTTAATTGAATAATTAACAGGGCTGGTGACAGTCGCAGTTGCTTTAAGGCAGAAAGCATGGGTTAATGAGTGGGCTGAGACTACAGGCGTTCTGACCCTGTTTCAGCAGCAGGGCCTGGTTAGAGGCATAATTAGCTTTTACACTCTCATCCGCTGTCCCTCAAGCCTTAGCCTTAGTCTCAGCTCTGCACTGCATTAAAAAGAAGGGCTCTGAAAACTAGCATACAGATGGACCAGGGTAACGAATGTGTAATCAAATCAGATTATAATCTCTTGCAGTGGTAAAGGAATGCAAATTGCTAAGAGATTCTAGCTCCAGGTAAGGGGACAAAAAGTCAGCTTCTTAAAGCAGTTACTTTCTCTGGAGCTCACTGGAAATACAGATTGCTTTCAAATCAAGACGGCATGTTTAACTTCTAACACATCTATAGCAGGATGGTTGGTTAGTTGGTTGGTGTGTTGTTTAGTCAAAGGGATGAGCTGATGCATGAAGAACTGTTTGGTTTGTAGGTTGGTTAGTTGGATGAAGAACTGGTTGGATGGCTGGGAGGAAGGATTGATTGATGGATGGATGAGTGGTGGGTTTGTTGGATAGATAAATAGGTGATTGGTTGGTTGTATGCGTAAAAAGTTGGTGGGTTGGTTAGTTGGTTGATTGAATGGTGTTGGATCAATGGTTCATTAATTAGTCATATGGATAGATGGATGGATGGATAGATGAAGTATTAACTGGTTATCTGGCTGGATGAATGGATGATGTATGGAATAATTAATACATCTAGGGCTATATCACCCTCCATCTCTTGCCTGGTTTCCCACTGAAGCTAAGCAGGGTTGAGCGTGGCCAGTACCTTCATGGGAGACCTCCTGGGAAAACTAAGGTTGCTGCTGGAAGTGATATTATTGAGGCCAACAGGGGGTGCTCACCATGTGGTCTGTGTGGGTCCTAATGCCCCAGTATAGTGACAAGGACATTATACTGTGAAAACAGCATCGTCTTTCAGATGAAATGTTAAACCGAGGTCCTGACTCTAAGTAAAGAGTAGGGGTATAACCCCGGTGTCCTGGCAAAAGTCCCCAATTGGCCCTTATCGATAATGGCCCCCTAATAATCTTCATCCCTAAAATGGCTACATCACTCTCCTCTCTTCTCTACCAATAGGTGGTGTGTCGTGGGCGTTCTGGCGCACCATGGCTGCTGTTGCATCATCCATGTGGATGCTCCACACTGGTGGTGGTTGAGGAGATTCCCCCCATACAATGTAAAGTGCTTTGAGTGTCTAGAAAAGTGCTATATAAGTCCAAGTTATTATTATAATTAATTTATGTATGTATGTATCATATCATAAGTGCAAACCCCAACATAGCAGGACAGTTTGATATGTTTGTGAATGGATGGATGGATGGATGGATGGATGAAGAACTGGTTGGATGATAGATGTGTGCATGGATAGTTCATTGGTTAGTCAGATGGATGGATGGATGGATGGATGGATAGAAGAGCTGGTTCGGTGGTTGAATGGGTGGATGGCATGTATGTGTGCATATACAGTATGGATGAACAGATAAATATATAGATAATAAATACAATGCATAGAACTATTAATGTATTCATCTCTATTTTTTTTTTAAGCTTATGTTAGCCTGAGCCCAGGGTCTGATTCCTCACTAGAGTGATTGTGGGGGGTTAAGATATGATGCAAGGGCTTTGTGGCCTTGATTGTGAAATCAGAGCACAAACAAGAGGCTCCACAAGGCTTGACTACAAAGGCCAAGGAAAGAACCCTCCCCTCTTTTCTATCCCCTATTGGGAACTGTGGAGTGAGCCTGTAAGGAGGTGAACGTGGGGGCCTCCTGTTACTCTTCGAGTTGGCGGAGAGTTTGTAATGCATCCAATAACAGAACAAGCTGGGATGTCATCAGTGATATAGTTTTGCTCTCAATTTAAAAAAAGGAATTAGATTCCTGGTAGAAGGATACATTGCACTCTGTGTTAATGTCCTACACTCTAAGCAAAAGGTAGGTGTTTGCTTATGGGCTCAATGCTCTACTCTTACTAGGATTTATGAAGGATTAGTCCACACATGATTGTGCCTCATTCATTCAAAACCCAATTTATGATATTATGGAATAAGTTGTTATTCGGCAACATCACTTTGTGTTCTCAATGATTTCAGACCTGCAATGTCTGCACACCAACCTACACTGCAACAGAACATAGTTTCTTAATGGATATGTAATATTTCACCATATTGAAATTCACATCAACTTAAATTGGTTAAGGTTCTGAAAGCCCTCTTTGCAGACTTGATGTAAAAAGATGTACTGCAGTTGTCAGGATGAACAAATCTAAAAAGTTTCACCAATGTTTTGTTAAACCAATATAGATTATACCTAAATAAACTGTAAAACACAGTGTTATAGAGTTACCATACAGTTCCAGCCTAATATGAATGCATCCCTTCTAAAGTGCAAGGTTTTTCCCAGTGCAGTTGGGAAAATTACAATGACTTCTCTAAGTCAATCTCTCTCTGTCTTGAAGTGACACCACCCTCTTCACTTCTGCAGACTCGTGCCACAGGAAGTCCTGGCACCTCACTCGAGTGCCACTGGGTATTTTGACTTCCTTTGCATCTGCGAGCCTCTTGACGGCTGCCTGCTGCAGGTCGGGGGAGCCATAGCCGTCATGTTCTCACACAAAGAGTTTCATTCACAAAGCGGGCTTTTTTGTCGGCCAAGAGGGTAAAGAATTACTCAAAGCAATTCATTCAGCAATTCTCCCTCCACTTCAGAGGACTTATGGTGCTGGAGAAGTTCCAGTAATGTTATTGATAAACTGCACAACAGCAATTTATTATTTTTTTTTTAAAAAAAGATATCTACCATGAGCAGGAGTACCGAATTTGCATTGTGGCTTAACATTGCCAATTAGCTGGTATGGGTAAAGAAGAGGGGAATAAAATAAGAGAGATTTATCATCAAGTGTGGCAGCTCTGAAGCACACGTTCCTTTCTCCCTTTTATGTTGTTTTCTTTATTTCTTTCTTTCCTATCTGATCACATGCACTCTCAAAGTTTCTCACCATTAGCTCACTGATCTCTACGGCTTCACAAACACAGCACAGTGTTCATTAGTGCGGCTTCATTAGCATTTCTGTAGTTATGACGGAAAAATAACCTTCAACAAGTTTCCCTGCAGCTAATATGAACTAGTGAGACTGTATGAAAGAGTCCCTTTAGCGCTTTAATAAAAGTTTGAAGAATCTCATGTAGAAATAAAGAGCTTTACTCACCAATGGACAGTCCAACCATTTTAGACTAAGACCTGCTGGTAATTTCTGTTACTGTGTGGATAAAGGAAGTCACCTATGCCATTAAACTTAAATTTAAACTTTTAATTTAAAATTACTTATAAACCAGGGTTCCACTAGGCTAATCCCTTTTTCAGTATAACTTCATATGCAACCCTGCAGTCAAGTCAACTAAAAAATAAGAAAGGAAAAAGCCTGAGGGCTTTCGAAATCTCCGAAGAGCACAGGAAACCATCAGGCTTGCTCGCCTCTTCACGAAGCACGGCTTTCGGAAATAACAAATGTCCGCACAATTGCAAAGGAAGGCCCTAAATTAGCATAATATCAAATATCCCTGCAATAACTACCTTCCTTCCCAGCTTTTAGATAAATGTATGAAGATAAATTGCTACACTGGTTTTGCATTTTCTTCACAGCGGTGCCCTGATTCGCCGGGGAGCCTGGTGGGTAGGATGGCTAAAATCACATGTCATCAAGATGGAGAACTTTAAGGAGGAGGATAAAATGGATTTCGAGGACCTGGGGTCTTGTCCCAGATCTAAACATGCCAGCCCACGGCATGCGGCGCCAGGCTTTTTACTCCTCTCACTTTTATTTAACACCTTCAAAGATCTATGGTAGGACTAATCACGCAATGCTCATGAGGTCAGAACTTCTGAAAGAGCCTCGTGTGGGTGACATTTGGAAAAAATAGCATAGCTTGATCATTGTTTTTTATTATTTTTTGACTACAAGTAGGCTTTACTGGCATCTCTGGTATGGCCAAGCTTTATCATGTGCAGTACCGTCCCCCCCCACAAATTTACATCATAAAATAAATTTACATGATAAAATAAATTATAACCAATCACCTTTCTGAGCTCTGTTTTTCTTGTTTCATTACTGAAATAGGTCTTTGTACTCGAGTACTCTTGCTTATGTAAAGTGCAAGCTGTGTGTGCAGTCCTTATTAGACTTTTCTTTGTATTTTATAGTTTATACGTACTTCAGCACCAGAATCAGTGGTGCAGTTCAGGCTACATGCAAACACTGTACACTACAGCAGGGCGATATGGCAAAAATATTTGAATGACATTTTCACTATATATGATTGTCAACAGAGTGCTAGCAAAGTATTACTGTCACAACGGTTAATACATATTTGTATATTTTGTACCACTATTTCCACACATAAAACATTTATCATGTAAAAGTTGGGCAGACAAAATATTCCCTAAAAAAAATAACTGTCATAATATGTATATGTGAGGAACAATGAAGGTTGTTTAGGGTTAAGTAAGGAATAAAAGACGTGGGGCATGTTGTTATAGGAAAATAATCACCAATAACGTGGTGTAATGCTCCCCAACAAGAAGTTGATTGTTTTACATTCCTCTTATACCACAGCAATTTGCCAAGGATTAGAATTTATTCAAATGTATTTATTAAAGAATGATATGTGGTGCTATTTATCCATTTATAGATACATTTCATGTTGTGGAATGTCCAGTTTTCAGAAAGTGTCCTCACTTTCACTTTAAAGTTAATAGGACATGTTACTGAGAAACTACAAAGCACCAATTCCTCTGTCCTTGAAGACTTGTTTCAGAAACCCTTTGGAACTTCTGTTACAACGTGCTGACACCGGAGACACTCTAAAAAAAGTTCTCTACCCAGAAATTTCACCATATGAACAATTACACGTTCTTTTTTTTTTTTTTTTTTTTTTTTTTTTAAAAAGCCATTTACGTGGTGTGTCCACCAAACAATCCCCTGTCAAGGCTGTTGCTATAGAAACAATAACATAATAAACAAGCGCAGTAACATAAACCTTTGGATGAACCTGGTCTCTGTTTGTCGCGTAGTATGTCGCCTCAAAGTTGTACTGAGCAGCTCTCTGAAGCAAAAACAGACAATGCATCACATAACAGAAACCACATTTTTTTTATGGTTTCAGCTTACAACCAGGACCAGCTTTCAAAGTGCAACTAAAAGCAGAGCTCTTTAGCAGACATGAAGAAGACCTGACTCAGAATATAACACTCAGACATATGCAAACTTGACCCAGTCAAAACAAACCAACATTTCCAAAAAAAAAAGCACACTGCCTGTTGACCTAGGAAGAAAGGTTTATTTTCCCACTAAAACGTCATAGAATATATAAACCGTGGCCCTGAGCTGAGTGTTGGGTAACTGTGGGTAGCGCATGGGCATCAGTACGGTGGGTTGACACTGTGCCAAGCATCCCTCTCATATCCGTCTCATGCGATCCGCAGTGTTGCTTCAGCTGGGCTGTGGTGCGAGCGAATGCTAAGTGGTGACTCTGGGGGGAAGGAGTTTTTCCTCTAAAGTCCAGAGAAAAGAAACAGCAGCTTATAATTGTCATGTTCTTTATTTAACTCTCATCCAGTTGCAAGGGCTACCATTTACTCAGTGCAAAAAATGCTACTTAGCTTAAGTGAAATATAATCAAGCTGAGTTCTCATCGGTAATTCCCCTTTCTGAGCTACTATCCAGCAAGCAAAGTGGAAAAACAAAACCGACGTAATTATGCCGTAAGAACAGTCAATAGTAAGCAAGCACTTTTGCTTTACGACCGTCTGTGATTATCTTCTCCTACTGACAAATCTGCGTTGAGCTCATGCAAACTAATCATTGGCCGACTCTCAATTACAAGACTGACGCTAGACCTGGAGATACAGTATGAAAGGGTGCTGAAAAACCAAAATGAAATGTTGAACATCTGCAGGATTGTTAAACACAGAGGGCGCTATAATGGAGGACAGAAGTCATTTTACTCAACTGACCTCAAGCAAAAGCATTGTCATGCTCCTGAGTGGTGCGAAAGAAAAGCGTTTATCCCATCGCTGGGAGGTCGTAGGTTAGAATCCTGACAGCCATCCGTGGCCAGGAGTCCAATAAAGCAAAATTGCTATAGCATAACTCTCTCTACTCTGTCAATCAGGGTGACACTTATCAATCATAAGTGCAGACGTCTGCACAAGAGGGCGGATTTGAGTGTGTGCGGCCTCCTTGTAGCATGAGCAGCAGTTCAAAAATATGTGTTTGCATGGTTTCAAAGCATGTTTTAGCCTTCACCCTGTCGGATTGGTAGTTATTACATGATTGGGAGAGCTAGCCAGTGGGTGGGAATTGACCAAATTAGGAGTAAATTGATGGATTTAAAAAAAACTAAAAAAAAAAAAAAAAAAGACAAAAAATAAACCAGCATCATGTAGAATTTATCAAAAAGAATATTTTAGTGCATAAACTTCAGCACAATATTTTCTGCTCCCTCTGTATATACACTACATGTCCTAACTATACACTGCCATTTCACATTTTGGAATTTCCATAATTTCAGTTGCTTTATAAATTCTCAGGAAGCAACTTTTATTTTCTGAAAAAGTAAAAACAAGAAGCAAGAAACTGCCTCATCACTGAAATTCAGCCAGAACCCATAAGCTTTCCTGGCATATTTTGTGTTCCTTGGATCTGACTCTTTTTAAGGAGTTTTAATTGGCATAATAAGAGGCTTAATTTCTTATCCTACATCTGAAGGTGCTGTTCAGTTCATTAAGCCAACTTGTTTCGCCAAAGCCACAATTATTTGGAGCTTTTAAGGCACTGACATGCAAAAACCACAAACCTGTCAAGGCCCTGGCTCTGCCCAGGCAAAACATCAGGCAGGAAATATGCTGCTTCCCTCTAGTATGGTTATAGTCCTGGATCGTGCACCTCCCTTTTTGGGTTTCCTCAAGAAGAAACTATAATGCAGGATTCTAAAAATGGCCTCAAGGCCACACAGAAGTGAGCACACCCTGGACACGATGCCAGAGCTAGCATGGCAGCGGTGTATGGTACACTTTTAAGCGAGACTGGAGCAATGAGGCATCACGCAGTGTGGATAGCTGGGTAGCAGTCAGGTTCGCAGAGCCAAAGATGACAGTGTTATAGCCTGCACTGGAGCACGATAGTAAATCATGATAGACTCAAGAGCTGGGAGGGATTTTGCAGGACTGTAAAACATGCTAAAAAGCATGTCTTGATCTCTATCTGTCAAGTAAAACCTATTCAAACCTACCATGTTTATATTTTGACTATGACAGTGTAACACATACTTGCAATATCATGCGATAGATGATTTTCTCCATCTTAAGGCATATTCAGACTGTTAGTTTTACATGGGAAGAAAGGGTAATCTCTGGGATTTTCATGTTTACATGTCTGGACAGATTATGCCACATTTTACCTTCTATGAAATGACCATCAGAAATAATCCCAGATAATATTAAATACATCTAGATGTTATTATAAAATTCCATTATATCTTGACAAAGACACTCCAGGTAGCACTCACTCTTTTCTATCATCTATCACCAAAAAAGTACTGGAAGAGTTTAAAATGCAGACACGTAATCATGAGCTTGAATCCTGGCAATGCCACAGCCATTCATGGCTTGGACCCATGGGAGCAAAATTGTCCATGCTCGCAAAAAATGCTCTCTCTCACCTGTCAATCACAGTGACACTAGTCAATTGTGAGCATCCATGAGCTCATGTATGTGGAAGAGGGTGGATAACACTTTCTTCTGAGTGTATTATGCTGACCTGGGATGTACCGTGAACAGCAGTTTTGAAAAAATATTATTGGCTGGCTTCACGTGTCTTGGAGAAAGCATGTGTTAAGCTTCACCCTCCCTGTTTTGTACCTGTGGTATGATGCGTAGAAATTAGCAGGTGACCAAATTAGGGAGAAAATGGATCGAAAATAACCTCAGAACAATAAAATATACTTATTTAAAAGTACTTCCTGGTTTGAGTTCCTAGCACAGGGCTAGCTTTCATACATACACTTTGTGGTCATGTGACCTACTAATGCTCATGCACAGCAGCCACAAGCCTTACAAAAAAACACTTAATAAAGATAAAAACAATCAGTTTGTACTACAATGAGGTCTATAACGTAGCTTAGCGGAGATCGCATATCCCGTGTGAATCGCCAGTAAACATTACAGATGCCATCCGGCAACATTACTTAACGGACATATGTCCGGAAATGTTATCCCATCCGAAATGTACTTTAGCTAAATCAATCTGATCTTATTCGTGTTATTCTGCTTTGATGGCTTTGTGTTTAGAGACAGAGAAACACGGCACATGCTGGGTTTTCCAACCACATCATAGACAGATGTGTCTGAGGCCTCAAAGAGACATTGTTTAGGCTTGGCCTGTAGACTCTGTGCTGTGCCAGGGTAACACACACCAACTTTCACACACACACACAGACACACACACAGTGCTCCTTCTTTCCTGTATCCGCCTTATCCACCCATGGATCTGTTTGTTATTATTTGCTTAATCCACATGCTCTTTGGCTGTGGTGTCAGAAAGAGCATCAGCAAAGCATGAGCTAAACAAGATCAGCTACACACACTAGCCAACAGAAACGTCGACTGTATTCCTTTGCAGGATTACAGCATGAGAACACAGAGGAGAACCAAAACCGTTCATTGTGTTTGGGGTGAAACAGTGTGATAAATTCATAGCATATTTGCTTATGACTTCACAGTTTGAAAAAGGACAACATATTAAGCAGCAAGGAAACCCTAACACAAGAAATCAACACTGTATTAAATGGTTCATTTAAATGTTATCTAAATAATAAGGGCATGCATTACATAAATGTTTAATCCAGTAATAAAGTACTGTAAATCAGTGTCATGATGTCTTACTAAATGTGGACACATCAGTTAAACTCAGGTGGATATAAAAGCAACCACCAAGGACATTAAATATGATGTTGGTTCATATTGTTAACTGTGGCTGGATAAACGTGTTAATTTTGGCGTTTATGATGTAAGGAATAAAGCATTTTGGGGCATGCTGTTATAAGAAAGTAATCAACAATGACAGACTTACTGTTACCCCCTGAAGTTAATTATTTTCCAATAACAGCATGTCCCGAAATGTTTTATTCCTTTTATACCACATTGTTTTGTCAAACATAGTCATTTTTGTGTTAAATAAAGAAAACATACTTTTTGATCAGTTTACAGTTACATTTAATGTTGTGGAACAAGAAACAAGTTCCTGTTCTCGCTTATGCTATAACAGATGCAAACAGTTGTTCACTCACAAAGTGCTGACACTGGAGACTCCTTCCACATATGTTAAATAAATATCTCCTTACAGAAAATGTCACCATAACAATAATGATATTTTTATTCGTTACATAACCAGGTTTAGATTATGCAGTTTGTTTGTCATACAAATCCCTGTGAATGAAATGTTACTATGGAAATAATAACAAACATTTGTGGACTATCTTTGATATGATGATGATGCAATGTGTGTCTCAATGCATGATCAATGACTTCAAAGTATCAAAGAGCTGAAGCATTTCAAGCAGCCAAAATGATAAAATGGTACAACTTAGAGCATTTACGATTTGATAGGATGTGATTAGGGATGTCACGAGAACTGATACTTCGGTACCAAGTCGGTACCAGCATTCTTAAAACGTGATGGTACTTGTTTTTCTGCATTTCCATTGGTACCAATTGTAACGAAAGTACCAGTGTTGCGATTCTTCCGGACCTGATGGGGGCAGCAAATACACACAAGTGTTTCAGTCGG
The DNA here is from genome assembly GCF_001660625.3 of Ictalurus punctatus. NCBI lineage: Eukaryota > Metazoa > Chordata > Actinopteri > Siluriformes > Ictaluridae > Ictalurus > Ictalurus punctatus. Next base: position 23,593,280 of record NC_030425.2, read on the forward strand.
TCCACAAGCGGTGAAGAAGAAGAAGAAGAACGCCTACAAGCACACGGGAAAAACTACAGAAGATTAGCTTAGCTGAACAATTTAGCTCCGCCCCAACTCGTTGATAGGAAAAGAGAGGAAAGCTAGTATCGGTTTCCGGTGTGCAACCAATGCTATCTTTCATTTCAAACAAAGCGAGGAAACACCTGGAATTTGGCGAAGCATCTGAAAGATGGTCCTATATTACGTTTGTTTGAAGCAGCTGGCATTGTGGCCATGAAACCAGCTAATGTTATGCTCCATGTAATGTTAGTAATAGCCAGCTATTTGTTAATGACGCTAACACATTGCAGTGTTATAAACTACCTCCTAATGGGCCTCCATGCATCGCCATTCCGCCCGTGTCTTGTCAGCAAATGTAGCCTAATGTCACTAATATTTATTCAAATGTTTATGCTTTTAATAAATCTTTTTGGTCTGCCACCATATCAGTGAATTTAAACTAATGCTTGCATTCAGAGTATAAGGTGCGTGTGTCTGTGTGCGCATCTGTGTGCATGCGTGTGTGCGCGCGTTAAGGAGTGCCCCCCCCTTGCCAGTATCAGCCAGAGAAGGATGTCCTCCAGGAGAGTTTTTTTTATTTTATTTTTTTAAATTTTATACCACACTGTGGTATCGACTTTGGTATTGAGTATCGTGTACTTTTGGTGGTATCGGTACCGACTACTAGATTTTTGGTATCGTGACATCCCTAGATGTTATACATTGATATTTTGTATTGTGTTAGCTAAGTGTTAGCTTTGAAATGTGAGGCCATGCGACATTGGGATGGACAGGCAGACAGTCCATGTCACTTTTACTGGGGCTGACAGCTAAGGAGGAACATGGAGGGAAAGAGGTTAACGGAAAACACATACAGTGCCAAGGAATTCTGAAAATAATAATGTAATAGGAATATAAATACCTGGACATGAATCGATTCATTGGTGAATAACACGTATCAATTAATTGGTTAGTGACATGTATTGATTTATTGGTTAGTGGCACATATCAATTCATTGGTCAGTGATACGTATCAATTCATTGTTTAGTGGCACGTATCGATTCATTAGTCAGTTACATGAATTGATTCATTGGTTAGTGACACGTATCTATTCATTGGTCAGTGACACATATCGATTCATTGGTTAGTGACACGTATCAATTCATTAGTCAGTTACATGAATTGATTCATTGGTTAGTGACACGTATCGATTCATTGGTCAGCAACACGTATCGATTCATTAGTCAGTAACACGTATCGATTCATTGGTTAGTGATGTATTGATTCACTGGTTAGTGAGACATATTGATTCATTGGTTATTGAGACGTATTGATTCACTGGTTAGTGATGCGTATCGATTCACTAGTTCATTCTTATTGTAAATATTGAGAATGTGAACTGGTGAATCCCCTCCTGTATACCACTATATCATCACACCCCTAGTTCAAGAATTAAAATACAACCAAAACTAGATAACTGTCAGTTTTTAAAATTCTAACATCCTGAGAAACAAAGAAAAGTTTTCTTGTTGAGACACGCTGAGATCTGTAGACTGTAGACATGGCAGAATTGTTACGTTCCTGATTCTCACAATGTGCAAAGGAGCCCTGAGAATCTCTCCACGCCTGTGCTTAAAGGAGGGGTGTGTGCACTGAAAAAGCCTTTCAAATCTCTCTCTCTCTTACACACACATACACACACACAGACACACACAGGTATCTGCACATAGGGGTAATTTGCAGTTGGGAACGCAGGCCAGTCAGGGATAAATAGACCCATGCTGAGAGCAATGTGCTGTTACTTGAAGGAGGGAAGCAGAAAGAAAAGCGAGGGTGGGAGGAAAAAAGAGCGGGAGAGAATTAGGAAGTTTGCATTGATGCCCTGGAGCATTCAAATCTATTGCTGGAGCTTCTCTCCAACACTTGTAAATCAGAAGGAATGTGTTGTTTTTGGGCCAAGTTGTGCTTCGGAGGGGGAGATTTACGTCTCCAGACATCGTCCAGAGCTTATTATTATATTAACTAAGGGCTTTGATGCCTGAATCAAGTGTTCCATTGCAACACGTAATATCAGATTATATTTAATTACAGAGCCTCGCATGCTAGCACAGCTGTTGTGTAGGAAAGCCGCCTCTTTGTAGGTCTGATTTCGATTACAGCATACACTCACTGGATTTTTATTTTTTAAAATTTTTTACAGGAATCGGATTACGCAGTTATTATAATAAGAACGAGCCACATTGGTAGGTCTTTTATCCTCATACAAAGTTTGAGGGTTGAGAAATTTTACTTTCTGGTCAACCTGAGCTCATTAAGACATTCATACAAATAGAATTTGATTGGATTTCACTAACTGTAACGAATCTTTTCCAGTTGTGTGAATTGTTCCGTGCTCATTCTGGTTTCTCATTTAAAATATGACTGATCTTTGGAAAAATATGGCACAATGTATGAAGAACAGGTGATTAATGTCTGGGTTTTAATGGTATCTAGGCCATTCGTTCTCAGACTTGTTTTAAATGACTGCATTCACACACTAGGAAAAAAAAAAGCTTCACCCTTCCATTGCAAAGTGAAAAAAAAAAAAGAGAATGTTGCGTATCTACAGCCGATTTTTATCCAGCAATCAACGTGGCCGGCTATAAATAGACCGGAAAATGAGCAGGCGTCCTGCTTTCACTTAGCATTGTATATCTAATCTCTGGCTTTCGTCAGGCCTGAGACGAAGTTACGATTAAAGAGAAGAAGGCTTCTTCTTCTAAAGCCATCAAGCCGAATGTTTACAAAGAGCTCCTTTAGATGTATGCAAGTTGCACAGCCATTACTACGAGCGCAGAGAGTGTTCCCATGTGAGGAGAAAATGAAAATAATTGCCCAGCCTTTTACAAGTCTGTGTAGCAGCCTGTATTTACACAGCATATGGCGGGCCATATGACTCATGCAGACCCTAGGATACAGTCTGGGATAAAGTTTCATATAGGGCAGCGCGAAACCAACCGGACATGGCTGCTATTAGTCATTTCCTTTTCACAAAAATGTCCTCAAGACGTGTGACTGCATGAGCTATAAGTGAAGATTCCAGACAGAACATCTGCAGTTTCACTGATCCGTTCAGTAATAAGTTTTAACCAGTGAACAGTGCAGTGACCGGCGACGTAGCTGACACTTTTTACAGGAGCTGTTAGAAGTCAGGAGCTGAGAGCAAGGGGCACCCTTACAGAAACGTTACATGTGAAGAACCACATGAATTTACACATGGTTTTTAGGCATGTCACTTTCACCTGTGTTTAGTGCATGTATTCTTATTTTTCACGTGAATTCTAACACATTCATTGAATTAATTTCTTACACATGATGCACGATTCATTTACGTTCACGTGATTTATTTTTACAAATGATTCATGATTCATTTTTATTATTTTTTTAACGTGATTTATTTTGTTTACGTGATTCAATTTTACAGGTGATTTTCCCCACTAAATTATTTTCATAATTTTTTTTATACATGATTACCTTTTTTTACATGATTGTTAATTGTATATGATTTGTGATTCATTCAGGTTCACGTGATTTATTTTACAAATGATTCACAATTCATTAACTACACATTAATTCATTATTAATTTATATTTCACATGCTTTATTTTACAAATGATTCATGATTTATTTTAATTTTTATGGCTTTTTTTTTTTTTTTTTTTTTTACATGTGATTCATTGTGCAGGTGATTTTCCCACTAAATTGTTTTCAGAATTTTTATACGATTCCCTTTATTTTCCTTGATCCTTTTTTTTTTTTTTTTTTTTTTACACATGATTCATTTATTCATATGATTTATGATTCATTTATGTTCATATGTGATTTTATTTTACAAATGCTTCATGATTCATTTTATTTTTTAGTTTTTTTTTTTTTACATGATTCATTTTTTGCAGGTGATTTTCCCCACTAAATTATTGAAACATTTTTTAAATATATGATTCACTTTTTTTATTTACATGATTTTTTTTTACATTCATTTATTCATATGATTCATGATTCATTTGAGTTCACTAGTATTTTTTTTCCTCACACAGTTAATTTAATCACATTTTGATTTTCTAACCCATGATTCATTTAGGTCGGTGTGATTCATTTATTTTCACATTGTTTTGTTTATTACATATTACTCACATGATGTCATTTGTGTTTACTGTGTGTTACCTCAGGGCATAACAGGGTGAAATACACCTTCATGTGTTTGTCACAAGTGATCACATATTACCCATATAATCATGTGAAAACCTTACAATCACATGTGAAATGTATATAGATTGTTCCTGATATTGTGTGTGTGTGTGTGTGTGTGTGTGTGTGTGTGTGTGTGTGTGTGTGAGTGTGAGAGAGAGAGAGAGTTTGCAGCAAAACCTTTTCCATGAGGAACCTCATTTAGAGCAAGTGAGGAGGGAGGGGAAAAAAAAAAAAGAGAGAAATTCCCTTCTCAGGAAGATTAGTGGCCCTGCTTTTGCAGTAGGAGGTGGACGACAAGCTTTTTTGGACACATTTTTCTCTGTCGTGGCGATGACCCTAGGGCCATTCCCCAGGCAGCCCGGGACTCGCCACCGTCAATTATTCACTGTCGCCACTGAGACTTCATCCAGTTGATAAAGGAAATTGTCCTTATCGCTAACCAGCCTCTCTTATAGCACTATTTACACAACCAGGCCCTCAACCATCCATCCAGCTCCTTTCCTCTCTCCCTCTTGCTATCTTTTACCTCTCTCTTTCGCTTCAGTACAGGAATCTGGGGACAGTTTGAATAATGCACAGTGTTATGTGACTGATTTTGGATAAGGACTTGCTTAAATAAGTATCTTTCGCACACAGCTTTCTCCTCTCCACCTCTAATCTTCCTGTCTGACGTGTCAAGTCAATTACCTTGCTAATGCGGCAAAATGTAACATCAAATATTCAATTTCTTTGTCATAATGTAGACCGCTGCGAGATATTCTCATGTGGTGTGTCCGGAGCACCTAAAGCTTGGGCTGTGAGCGCGCCGTGACCCGACTTAACAGAAACACAGCTTCAGCATGGCCCATCCATCTCCCTCCTGCATGACACGCACACTTTGGCTATGATGTATGTCATGAGGCGCCAGACCCAGTTAATCAAGTCATTACCATCTAACACACTCTCTACAGCAAACCTTTAGGCCTGAAGCACAGCGAGAGAAAGAAAAAACTTCCTTGTCTTTCTATAAGTTAAAAAGATTCTACATGGCATATTTTTAAAAGGAGAATTTATTTACTTGTGTAATTATCTAATAATATATAAGACAAAGTTGCAATATCTGTTTTGTTTCTTGGCAACCATATAATAGAAGTGGGTAATTAATTCTTCAGTAAATAATTAAATTGTAAATTATTGCAAATTGCTGTGGTATAAGGGGAATAAAACACTTCAGGATGTGCTGTCATGACACGTCATACTTTTTGTGTGTTTAGAGTTACATTTAATGTTGTGGAACATCAGTGAAACAAGCTAGTTCTCACTAAGTTAATAATATGAATAATATGATAATAAAACAAACAAAAAAACACTTGAAACCTCAAAATGCAACATCTTACTTCCTGAGGACTTTCCTTTGCCTGAAAACTTACAAAGTTACAGCTTTACCTCTGCCTGATACAAAGCACTAACACTGGAGACTCCTTCCATAAATGCCAAATAAACATCTCCTTACAAAAAGCTTCACCATCTCAAAGAGTGTTTCCTTTAAATAACAACACATTTTTAAAATAGTTTATTATTAGGTGTAGGTTATGTAGTAGGGCGCACGGTGGCTTAGTGGTTAGCATGTTCGCGGCACACCTCCAGGGTCGGGGGTTCGATTCCCTGTGTGTTCTGGGGGTTTCCTCTGGGTAGGCTGATTGGCATGTCCAAAGTGTCCGTAGTGTGTATGAATGGGTGTGTGAGTGTGTATGTGATTGTGCCCTGTTATGGATTGGCACACTGTCCAGGGTGTACCCTGCCTTGTGCCCCATGCTCCCTGGGATAGGTTCCAGGTTCCCCACGACCCTGAAGGAAGGATAAGAGGTATAGAAGATGGATGGATCGTTATGTAGTACCCTGTGTCATGTCTGTTACTATAGACATAACAGATTAGAATAAGAGCATTAATATGAACCTATGATTTGCCTTGCTGGAAGAACTATCAGAGCTACTGTTATAGAAAATTAATCAGCGCATTCAGACCAATTGGAATTGAGAAGGTTGAGAGATTATGATATTATTATGATATGGTATTGGCTTCATAGCTGCTCTGTAATTCTTAATACTGACACCCACAACATTACATCTATAATCCATCCATCCATCACATCCATTTTCTGTACCATTTATCCTTCACAGGGTCATGGGGAGTCTGGAGCCGATGGGGATACATTGGACGGGGTGCCAACCCATTGCAGGGCACAATCGCACTCACACACTATGTACAATTTAGAGATGCCAAATCATCCTACAACGCATGTCTTTGAACTGTGGGTGGAAACCGGAGTACCTGGAGGAAACCCCCGAAGCACGGGGAGAACTCTGCGCACACAGGACGGAGGCAGGAATCGAACCCCCAGCCCCGGAGGTGCAAGGCAAACATGCGATTATGGGTGAAATGAGAATAATAAAAAAATAGAAATAGAAATAAATAGAAATAATTATTTCTGTAAAGCTGCTTTGCGACAATGTCCACTGTAAAAAGCGGTATACAAATAAAATTGAATTGAATAATAAAGAACAGATCTGAGGTCAGACATTATTTCAAAGTTGATGATTCATCCCTCTGATAGCAATGTACATCACTGCAACATCATCAACATGAAAATAAATGGGGAAAAAATATCGCAAAACGATACTCAAATAAAATCAAATAGTGGAAGATAAAGTCAAACCCACACACTGCTCACTGCTCTTGGATCTCTTCTGCATTTCCAAATCCATCCAAACCCTTACCAATGAGCTGAGCTCATTGTTATGATGAGAGGACATCCGCATTTGTTTTTCTCTTCAGACAGATGCTCGCTGTCAAAACAGTTTGGCCCACTCTTTTAGCTTCATTAATGAAGAGCAATTGACGGCACATTGCTGAGGGAGATTGAGGCCTGTTCATTGCAGCTCTTAAATGAAGCATGCCAGATTGAGCTCTTATAAACCCACACAGGACGTGCTACTTTATAGTTGCCTCTCTCATAACCTCCACATAAAAAACCCCAGCCTCCCCTCTTGCATCCGGAATTCCACCCGGCGTCCAGTAAAACCTGGTCCTTGTCTTTTTGCTTTCACTTTTACACAAAGTGACTTGCGCTCGCTTCATTATACAGGCTTGCATTTCCATAGAGGGCTAACAGGGAAACGAAGACCTGGCCTTATAACATAAAACAAATGGCTGGCCCTGTGATAAATGGTTCTATTAGCAATCCAGATTGTTAAACGCAGATATAACGGAGCAGAGGGCAGAGGGAGGCCCATTCATTTTCCCCTCACTCGGCATGCGTCAAGAGCTGCAAATAGTTTTTGCTTTATGTGTAAATAACATATTAAAAGTCAGCATTAGCGTGTTGTCTGATAGAGAGGAAATTGTTGGGAATAAATAACGCCGGACAGGAGGTGTAAACCAGAGAGGGGCTTTAATAGAGAGAGAGCAGGGCCGTGCTCTGAGGTGGGCATGACTTAGGTGACGAGAAGCCTGCGGCCCGCTGTAAACCACATGCTGACAATAAAGCGGCGTAACAGGGCCATATATTAAAAGCGGCCGACTCGACTCTGGGTTCAAGGACCTCGTCTCTAAGCCCCTGCATATTCACTTATCAGCGTCTGCGAGCCGGAATAATAATACGGATTACTGTGATAAGTAATTGGCCTGTCGTGCCGTGTTGGCACACAGCTGAGGCTCTTTAGCGCTCAGAAGGTACGGACTGAGGCTCTATTGGCTGACCCGTGGGTTCGCTGTCTAGTTAGATTGCAGCACAGTGATCCTTCCTCTCAGAAACGAGGGCCACTGGGGGTCAGAGAAAATAGAGCCATCCAAGAAAACAGGGCCATCCAAGCCTAGCTACTGCTCAGGCATAATTTAAAAGTGCAGCAACTTTCAACTTTTTTCTGAATGAGACAAGACCAAGGAATTAAACTTTGCTCACTGCAATTTTCAAGCAATCAATCTATGCTCAACAAAAACACTGACTCTCTTTCTCTCTCTCTCTCTCTCGCGCGCTCTCTCTGTCTTCTGTGTCTCTTTTTCTGTCATTCAGCTGGAAACCTAACAGTGCCTGTTTGATAGTGCTGTGCTTCATGCCAAATCAGAGTGCACACATCTGTCCTCTTACCCCTGCCTCAGCACAGCTGTTGTCAAGTACAGGACTCAAGTCCTAATGCATCCAGCTTTTCAGAGACTATACTTAAAATATGTATATTTTTAACTCAATATACTTGACAAGAGATCTATAATGACCCTGAAGAATCCTGACACAGGCTTGTATTGAAACAGAATGGTAATACAGATGGGTGACAACAACTAACAATGTCTTAGTAAGGTGTTTGACCTAGTTACAAGCTTGTGGAACTGTACTGGAACACAGTTCTTCCAAAAGATTTAGCCTCAACTGCTGTTTAGATGATGGACGTGGAAAGTGCTATCTGACACATCACTCCATCATGGTGGATTGACTACTCTAAAATGCCCCTATAGGTATGAACAAGTGCATGCATGGTGTTTGCATCCCATCCCATGGACTGGCATCCCATTCTGGGTGTCCCCACGCCTCACAGCCAGTGTTCCGGGATAGGCTCCACATCCACCCTGACCAAGATAAAGTGGTTACTGAAGTCGTTTCCAAGCCAGTGTTGTTGATTTTAGATGCTGTCAAAATTCCTTCCTTTTACCTTGCCTTATCAGCCTTATCTGCCTAATCCAAATCAGAGTGAATTCGATACTTTTGTTTTGGTTTGGTTTAATTCAGCATCACACTGCACCAATTTAACCAGACTGGGAACAAAACACAGAAACATAATCGCAAAGGTCTTGTACACTTCATGCACGGATCACTCCTTTCTCTCACTCAGGCAGTCTTGAACCAGTTTCCTTTTGTCTGCACTCGTGTCTGATTTCTGCATTCAGTCCTGGCCAAATGAACTACATCAACCTGGAAAAAAATGCACCAAGGGGCCC